>NW_027397069.1:68826572-68886572 GCF_003265705.2 Callorhinus ursinus
CTTTTAGCATGGCCTCTCCTCTCCCTGTCTTGTGCCAAGTTCCTGGAGCCCAGGCCCGGGTACCAGGGAAGGCAGCTGCCTTCCTGGCACCCCAGACTCCTTTGGCTTCTCCAAGCTACAACTGGGTTCCCCCACGTCCAAGCTTCCTTGTTGGCCCACCTCTCCAGCCTGACTGGGGCGCAATGGGGCCAGGAGCCAGGCCAGGGATTCAGAGTGCGCCCAGCACCCAGCGTCCCACCGTGCAGAAAAGATCCTGGGGTCAGTCTCTGGGGTGTTAAAGGAGCCACCTGGCTTTACGCATTTGACTGAAAACAAAAGGTCCACGGGGAGACTGGGTTTTTGTTCTGAGTTTTGTTTTCTCTCAGTTAGTTCCCTTTTGGGGGGAGAGAGGCGCGCTCAGCTTCTTTTCGTTTTGACTTCTTTCCTTAAAGGTACACACTCCACAAATGCACCTGCTCACGCCCTATTGCCAGGGAAGGCATTTCGTTCCCAAGTGAACTCCTCCGCAGCCTCCCTGCAAAACCGGAAAACTGGGTGGCTAACCGTGTGGTGCGCTCCCAGTTGGAGGAGGTGACAAGGTTGCTTTGAGTGTGTGCTCTTGGAGGCAGATGCATGTGCCTCTGGAGTGGCCCCTGTAAAATGGGGACCAAGAATAACCAATTCTGATCGTCCCTCACTCCCCAGGCCTGCTGTGCACAAAGCAGGTGCAGTTACTTGGCCAGAGTGCATTCCAGGTGGGCAGCAGGCATCCCTCTCCAGTTCCCACAGCCCCAGCAATGGGCTGTGTGCTCAAATGTGTGCCTTCTTTCTGAGAGATCCAACACTTTTTTTTTTTTTTTAGCTTCCCTAGGTGTCCTGCTTAAAGGTTACCCAGAATGGAGGGGCTCTTTTCACTTGCTTTTTCCCACTCTTTTGAAACCTTAGTGGCTAAGGAGCATCATCAAGAGGAGGCAAAGATGAAGCATGCCTCCCTGCACCTGCTCCCTTCCCATTCTGTTGGCACAGGTTGGTAGGGCCTGGCTTTTAGCCTCTCTGAATGTGGGGGTTCTCAGAGATACAGGGGACCACAAAGTGGGGGCACTTCTAAACCAAGACATGGCCTTTTCCAGGTGGTCAGAGGCCAAATAACTCAGTGCTTCCCATCCCATCCAGCATGTTCTGGGACATGCCAGCAGGAGCACAGGGTTCTGTTCCCCAGGAAGAAGGTGAAATGGTTATTGTTTGCCATAGCTCGTTTCTGACCTTGCTGCAAGGATGATGGACAAAACCCCAGCTATGATCCTGAGAGACCATTCTAAGTACTGCTCCTCAAAGAGGCTGTGTCTGTCCTGGGAGAATGTCATGAAGGGACACAAACCCACCTTTCCTTGCACCTCCAAGTCACTTGGGCCTGAACTGGACGCCTGCAATCTCCCGCCCTGCTCTTCTCTTTACTTTTGAATATCTATTCTGTGCCAGGTGTTTGTGTATGTTTTCTAACTTCACTATTTTTAAAAAAGATTTTATTTTATTTTATTTTTGCTTGAGAGAGAGAGAGCAAGAGAGAGAAAGAGAGAGAGCACAAGCACGGGGTGAGGAGCAGAGGGAGAGGGAGAAGCAGACTCCCTGCTGAGCACGGAACCCAACACAGAACTCGATCCCAGAACCCCAGGATTATGACCTGAGCCGAAGGCAGAAGCTTAACTGACTGAGCCCCCCAGGTACCCCATCTTTGCCTTCTTTTAATCCTAGTTTATAATAGACATGGCATCTGCTAGTTACCATCCCTTTCTCTTCTTCAAGTAATATCTGATCAGATCATTTCATTTTTCATCTGAGGACCTACCTCTCGCCCGCTTTCAGTCTCCTGGATCCTGAGATGGGAATGGGCCCAGGGCTGGCTAATGAGAGTGCTGTCTCCCCTGCCACACCGATCAGTGTGGAGGGCACAGATGACAAAACAGAACCAACAAAATGCCTCCTGGGATTTTTGCTGGAGGTAATTTCTTCCCCCTGTTGAGGTTGCTAAGCTAGTAAGGTATCAGCCCAGAAAGCCTGGTAGTCTTCCTTCACTACTGATTGTGGACAGCCTGCGAATTTATAAGCTCCATGAGGGCAACGCATTTGGTTTGCCTTGTTCACCGTATTGCCGGGGCTTAGAACAGAGCCCCCGTTTACCACATCTCATGGCCCAAGAATGAAACCAAGTCAGAGAAGAACGAGCTAAGAGAGACAAGTGTCTGACATCATCATTTGAACAACTGGATGCAGTCATGCCTGAAGACCTTCTCTTCTCTTCTCTTTTGTGCTTAAGTTTGTACTGGGTTTCTGCCGCTTGTAACCAAGAGTCTTTTTTTTTAAGATTTTATTTATTTATTTGAGAGAGAGAGAGAGAATGAGAGCGAGAACACGAGAGGGGGGAGGGTCAGAGGGAGAAGCAGACTCCCCGCCGAACAGGGAGCCCGACGCGGGGCTCGATCCCTGGACTCCAGGATCATGACCTGAGCCAAAGGCAGCCGCCCAACCAACTGAGCCACCCAGGCGCCCCGTAACCAAGAGTCTTGACCCAGCAAATAAAGCAACTTAAGTCAAGTTTCTTGATGAACCTTCCTACGAGAGCAGTCACATACAACCAGTGACCTTGGAAGCAAGAGTGGCCTTCTGGGACCTCACAGGCCTCCCTTCTTTTCTGAAGTTTCCTTTGCTTCCTTGGATTGCAGACTCCTTGAAGGTAGCAGTTAGATTTTCTCTGCATTATTATCAGTTCTCCATAGCCTTTCAGCAGGACTTCTGTCCACAGTGGAGGCCTCAGTGGTGGCTGGACCAGGAGGCCAGGGTGCAGGGCTTTTTGTAAGCCGAGAACCATCCTCACCAGTATGTGTCATGATTTCCAGCATATGTTACGTGCTCACGAAATATCTGTTGAGTGAATCAGCAACAGGACATGTTCAGATGCCTTCTAGATTTTGTGAGAAAAGTAGCCCTGGAAACTTAAATGTCTGTATCCCCATAAGCATCTCCGCTTCCTCTTCTCTCTTCCCATCCTGCATAGTTTGTCCCGATTCTCTTTGTCCAGCTTCCTTGGGATTACTGAGTACATCAGGGGTGTTGTGGCCAAGGTATGAGTCCCTTCACCCTCACAGTCATCACGTTGGGCCCATTGGCATGTCTGTGCCAGGCTGGGAGTCTCCTGAAGGCCCCCTCTCAGTGTCTTACTCATATTGGACTCTCCAGTGTCTTGGAGAGTGGTCTCCTTATAGAAAGCTCTGAACAAATGTTTACTGAATGAATGAATGATGGCTCCGTAATCCAGCCTCCTGCCGTCCAGTCCCAATCCCAGCCTTGTGTGGCAGGGTCCCTGCTCTGGAGAGAACACCTCTCTAATCCCACAGATGTGGGACAGCAGTCCTCTCCACTCTCTGCCCAGCTGGCTGCCTATCCCCTCATTGTTACCCACCTGGCCTTTCAAAGTTTGCCTTGCCCCTCACTTATGGCCAGTACAGCAGAGTGCTGGAGTCCGGGGCTGCCCTGCTCAGTCACAGCTGGGAAACTCCCCTCCCGTGGGAATGGATGCCCCGTTGTGGCAGGGAGCCATCTCTGGCCCAGCTGGTTGGAATCTTTGCTCCAGTTCTATGAGCCAGCCTGGGGCAGGGGGAGGATGTTTTGGCTGTGGACAAAGCTGTCTTTAAGAAGAGGTAACGTGGGGCAGGGATTGCAGGTAAAGATGTGAGATTTTATCCATACTCTTCCATGCATGGGTGGGTGACCTTGGCCAGATCATTTCTCCTCTCTGGGTTTCTGCTTCCCCAGCAGCCAGGCCCAGGAGCCTGGAAGTGGGACTGAATGAGCCCAAAGGTGTTTTCTAACAACTGAGTCTCTGCCCCTTGTCCTCTTGCCCTGAAGAAGGGATGAATTTGGTGTGCATGATGGGCAGGAAGGAGATAGGAGGAGGGTGGCAGGAGTTGGATCACGTGGGAACACCCCCAGGTAGGCCCAGACTGCACCCACTGTCCTACTGATAATTTCTCAGAGTGGTTCTTGGGGCACGTCTATGCAAACACCAGGCCCTGATGGTTTTTCTCCCCAAATGGGTCTTCTGCTTCTTTGTGCCTCCACAGACCAGACACCACAGTTTGTAACTGGAGGGCTGCAGCTGCTTCCCAATTCATTCATTGACTTCTGTGTGAATGAACTGCGCCCCTACTCACCACAGGCACCGGCCCAGCACTGTGTGGACATGTGGACAAGACAGACCCGCTGCCTTCCCCCACCTGCGGGTGAGCGGAGGTGAAGGGTACGAACACATCTCTAAGCTAGTGCAAAGGACAAGAAAAACGTAACGTAATGACAAAGAACAAGGGGAGAAGGAGCTATTTCAGCAGGGCGGTTAGCAGTGTGGCCTCAGCAAGGAGGTGACATTTTAGCTGAGGTTTGCAGGACGGGGTTAGGTGCCAATCCAGGAAGGCTGTTACAGGCAGAAGGAACAGCACGTGCGCAGGGTGGGGAAGGGCAGTCTGGGTCTGAGAAAGAAAGAGGAGGCCAAAGCAAGCAGTGAGGGAGAGAGGGAGGGACCAGGAAGCTGTGGGGATGGGCTTCAGTCAAGGGGATGGGTAAGGTGCTGCCCGGAAGCTGCAGGAAGGAGCTTGGAGTTCCAGGACCATCAGATTCTGGGAAAGGTTTTGAGGAAGGCATCATCTGAATTATGTGTGTGTTCTAGATCCCACTGCTTCTGACTGGTGGCCTGGTGAGGAGACTTCAGAGGATCCCAGAGAGCGGCTGGTGGCAGTGGGGAAGAATGAAGGATGGGGTCAGTATACATTTAGGAGGCAGAAGTGCAGGCTTGGTGACAGATTGGACGGGGGATCGAGACGGAAGGCGGACTTGGGCAGCGGGTGAACGGGTGGTGGTGCTGTTTCTTAGGATGGGAAGCTCAGCTGTGGTTCTGGGGGCCAGGGGAGAGGTGAGACCCCACGGGAGCCCCGGATTCTTCTCTGTCGCTCAGCGGCCCCTAGGTTCCTCCTGACGTGCCACAGCCAGTCCTACCAGAGGGCTTTTTTACTGACTTCTCCCTCTGCCCGGAACGCTGCTTCCCAGAGATCCACGTGGCCGACTCCCTCATTTCCTTTGGGGCCTTTCTCAGACCCCACGTTCTTAGTGAGGCTTTCCTTGACCACGGTGTTTAAAACTGCATCCTGCTGCCAACAGCTCTTCCTTTTCCCCTTAGCAGGCTATGATTTGGCCCTATGACATCCACCACCATCAATAATAAATATATAAATAACAACGTATCTGTCATGTTTACTGTTGATTGCCTGTCTGTCCCTGATAGAACGGGAGCTCTGGGAGCTGTCTTGTTCACTGTTGTCACCTGAGCACTGAGAACAATTTCTGGCACATAATTGGCCTCAGAGATTTGTAGGATGAATGAATGACTCACTTTGGTAGTCCTTAGCACATGGTGGCTGTTAAAGCCAGGGGACTGAATGGAGTGTAAAGGAAGGACAAAAGTCTGGGTCCGGGAGAAGAGGTAAGTAGAGGAGGGCCAGCCAAGGACTGGAAGGGATGGCCCACCAGCTAAGGGGACCCCAGGAGCACATGTGCTCATGGAGGCTCAGGAATGAGGGGTCAAGGCGGCTTAGATCCCTTCAAGCTGCTCTCCGGCTAGAGTTGCTCTTTCCATGTTCTATCTGCTCACATCATTTGTCAGCCTAACACCTATGGTGGTTTTTTTACTGACCTCAGGTAATACCCAACTCCTTAACTTGGCATTCAAGCTAATCTCTAGCCACATTTCTTCACACTTTTCTTGCCCACAACCATGGCAACCTAGGCCACAAGGGAACTTCTTTGGCCTTTCCTCATGCTAAACTATCATTTACTGAAAGTGTCAACCTCTTCTCTTGGCCCTCTGGATGTTTTCACACTGTTTCTTCCTCCTGGGACACCCCCATCCTGTCTACCCCGAACCCTTCCCTTGGCTGACTCCTAATCCCCCTTCCAGGGCTCAGCAGAGAGGAGACTTTCTCCAGCTAGTGCTGGCCTCTGAGCTTTAAGACTGGGGGACGGAGTCTTCATGTGTGTGCATGAGCATGCCACTCCCTGTCCATCCCATCACAGGGCTCTGTAAAATAACTTCTTACTGACTCTTAACAATGTGCCATGCATTATTCGAGGTGTTTTACCATATTAACACAGTTAATGATTCCTATAAACTTCTGAGTGAGGTGACACTCAGAGTTTGACACAGATCGAGAAACTTGGGCAAAGAGAAGTTAAATCAGCTGAAGTCAGCCGGCTAGTGAGTGGTAGAGGCGGGTGGGAGCCCAGGGGGTCTGAGTCCCGAGTCTAGCCCTCAGGCAGCGCTGCCTCTCTCCCAGCCTGCTCATTTTCTCCAATTAAGTGGTTCTTTTTTTTCCCCCATGTGTTCAATTTTTTATTTTTTTTAATTTTTAAATTCGATTAATTAAGATGTATTATTTGTTGCAGAGGTAGAATTTAGTGATTCATCAGTTGCATGTAACACCCAGTGCACATTACATCACGTGCTCTCCTTAATGCCCATCCCCCAGGTACCCCATCCCCCTAGCCCCCTCCCCTCCAGCATCCCTCAGTTTGTTTCCTATGATTAAGAGTCTCTTATGGTTTGTCTCTCTCTCTGATTTCATCTTGTTTTATAACTGGAGGTGGTTTCATACCCTAAGGGACATTTGGCAATGTCTCCAGACATTTTCAATGGTCCCCACTGTGGGCTGGGGGTGCTACTGGCATCTGGTGGACACAGGCCCTGGGAGGCTGCTAAACATCCTACAATGCACAGGATGGTCCCCACAACCAAGAGTCAGCCCCAAATGTCAGTGGTGCCGAGGCTGAGAAAGACTGCTCCATCTAGATTGCAGACCCCATGCGTTTTCTTTCTTTCCTGCCTCATGGAGCCTCCTGCTTCTTCCCCAAGGGCTCCTAACCCTGACATTCCAGTGCAGGCCTTGGTCCTCCTCTCTATCTCATTCAGCCCAGGGCTTCCACCCTAGTCCTTCTGAGGATTCTCAAAGGGATATCTCACATTCCCTACAGCCAACCAGTGGAGCAGCCCCACCTCCAAAATACCTCCAAACCCATTGCTTCTCACCACCCTGACAGCTGGTGCTGCCCTAGCCTGGGCATCTCACTCCCAGATCAATGGTGCCCCCAGTCCCTCTCCCTGCTGCAGTCTACTCTCTACCTCCAGCCAGAATGATCTGCCTGCAGTGTAATCCCACTGTGGGAATGCCCTGCTTGAAACCTCCAGGAGCTTTCCGTCCCCAGCATGAACTCCAGCCCCTTCCTGTGGCCCTGCATCCTCTGGCACACTGGCATCTGCAATGACACTTTCTCCACCTCTCCCTGGGGCACTTGTCTCTGTTCTGACCCTTTAAGACCCCATGTTCTTTTTGCTTGCTCCTCCCCACTGTGGCCTGGCCCTTTTCATCATTCAGGTCTTAGCTCTCAAACATCTTCTCCTCAGACCCCTGGGTTCAGTCTGCCCTCTGGACGCCTCCCCCTCCATTGCTCTATCTCCTCATTTCCTGTAGGAGTCATCTGACATGTGTGCCCATTTACAAGGCCAGGGCTCTGCCTCTCCAGCTTGCTGTCAAATATACGCTGCACCTGATGCAGTGCCTGCTGTGCATAAATATTTTTAGGAATTTGATGGATCTGGAAATTGTGGCAAGAGGGAAGTTTATCCTTGGGAACAACCAGGGTTCCTTCTCTTGCCAACTTCCTCTCATTCTAGATTCTGCCTCCTCTTTTGTTCTCATTTCCTTTTCTTTCTGCTAAAAAAACCATGAATGCATATGTCAGTTGCCTACTCAATATCTCCACTTGGATGTCAACTGACCTTTCCAACACAACATGGCTAAAATGGACCCCTTGAGTGATGCTCCCACCCTTCCCTACTCCAACCTCCCTGACCTGGCTTTCTCCATCTTAGTAGATGACAGGACCATTAATCCAGCTGCTCAGGCCCCACTAGTTACACAGAATAAGCTCCCAGCCTCATATCCAATCAATTGGCAAGTATTGGCTTCCTTCCCAAAGCAAATCCTGATCACTACTCTTCACCACCTTCACAGCTGGTACCCTTGCCCAGACCACCATGAACTCTGCGCCGGACTGTCATCCCTCCCCTGTCTTCCCGGCTTCTAATCTCGCTGCCCTACACTCTGTTCTCCTCGGAGCAGCCTTTTAGAAACAAATCAGATGATTTTCCCCTGTTAAGAACTATCTAATGATCAGTTATTATTCTAGTGGTTTTACCCTCAGAACAAAATCTAAGTTCCTTACCTTGCCCTGAAGACTACTTATAATATGATGTCTACTTACTTCTCCATTCCCAGCTGGAGCTCCTCTTTGTCCCTTGCCTCCAGCCAGATTGGCCTTCCTTCTCTTACGCTACAAAACTCTTTCCCTGCCCCAGGGCCTTTGAGCCCTCTGGGTGGAATTGCCCCTCCACCGCTCTTGCTACCTCCATCTTGTTATTCAGATTTCCTGCAGACATTCCTTTTCAGAGAAAGCTTCTCTGACCACTCTTCTGAAAATGGCTCTTCCACAAGTCCAAAACTCTTCATCACACACCATTTCCTTTGGCGGTCTGTAACTGTCTTGTTTATTTATATGCTTTTGGGATTCCGTTCCCCCACTGGTATGAAAGCGCTGACCTCCTCTGTCCTGGTGGTCACTGCTGTATCCTTAGAGCCACTGGTTTGGTGCATTGAAAGAATGCAATAAACGGGGCACCCGGGTGGCTTAGTTGGTTGAACGTCGGACTCTTGGTTTCATTTGAGGTCGTGGTCTCGGGGTGGTGATGTCGAGCCCCGCAGTTGGGCTCAGAGCTCAGTGCACAGTCTGTTTGAGTTTCTCTCTCCCTCTCTGTCTACCGCTCCCCCCATGCGGACACACTCTCTCTCTTGCTCTCATAAATAAATACATCTTTAAAAAAAAAGAATGCGAGGCGCCTGGTTGGCTCAGTTGGTTAAGCAACTGCCTTTGGCTCAGGTCATGATCCTGGAGTCCCAGGATCGAGTCCCTCATCGGGCTCCCTGCTCAGCGGGGAGTCTGCTTCTCCCTCTGCCCCTCCTCCCTCTCGTGCTCTCTGTCTCTCATTCTCTCTCTCTCTCTCAAATAAATAAAATATTTAAAGAATAAATTAAAAATTTTAAAAAAAGAATGCAATAGCCATGTTTAGTGAATGAATGTGGGTTAAGAAGGCTTTAGGGCCTGAGCTATAGCTCCTGACAATAGTGTTGGCCTTTCAGTGGGGGCGCTTGAGGAACTTTTTCATTATGGAGACTGAAGCTATTAAAACTCCCCTGAAGACTCAGGGCTTTACTGTTTACAGAGCACTTGCACATGGTTTCCCATGTGAGGATGACTCATTCGTTTAATAAATATTCACTGTGCCTCTACTGTGTGCCAGTCACTTGCTGATGGGATGGCATGTGGGGAGGGGCCTCCCAGCTCATCCATGGGCTGTTGCTTGGCTTCTTCAGAGTGGCTCCAGGCCTGTGGCTGTGGTGGGATGAAACACCAGGTTCAGAACGGGGGGATCCATTTGTGTCTTGACTCTGCTACTTGGGGTGCGTGGCTTGACGCGAGTGGCTTAGGTTCTCTGAACTGTGGCTCATGAGTAAAATAGAGATAATGATAATAGAGCTTGAAGGCTTACGGCTCTCCTCCTTTGGTGTCTACCATCCATGCTCCAGCTGTTCTGAATCCTCCTGACTCCTCTGGAGGAACTCAGGCACTCTGCCTCCCTACAGCCTAGCCTGATCTACAACCTCCCTCCCCCAGCAAAACTTTCCTGGGGGACTTTCTGTTCTAAGAGACCGCCTTCCTGCTGGCAGGTAATTATCCAATGAGTTTATTTCTGATAACTTGTCAATACCTGCAGCTCAGCTAGGGTGTTATCCTGTAGAAACATTTGCATTTGGGGGGGCAGTCAGAGCTTTAAATCGAAAGGGAGGATCCTAGCTCTGCAGCAAGCAAATGAGAGAGAACTTTCTTGGCAGAGTGAAGGGGCCCCTTTGATGTGACACTTGGATCACACCAGGAAGGAGTTGGTTCTCAAGCCAGGTTTGTACCTAGACAACAAGAGTGAGAGGGCTGTGTGGTACCTGTCGCAGGGAGGCGGTCAGTTAGCTGGTCACCTCTGACCTCTCTTATCTCCCTCACATCAGTTTTCCACACTGCAGCCATGGTGAGTCCTTCAAAACACACATCTGATTGAGTCAACCCTCTGCTTAAAACTCTCCAGTGGGTTACATTGCTCTTAAAATAAAACCCCAAATGCTTAATCCAGCCAACCGGGTTCATCACTAGGTGGCTGCCTACCTTCCCAGTCTTACCTCTCCAGGAACTGGCCCCTGCTCTTTGCACTCCCATGCCTGGGTCTCCTCTTATTTCCTAGACAGGTCCTTGTGCCCTCCTACCACAGTCCCTTTGCACAAGCTGCCCTTTCCTTTACTTCTTTCCACACCTGGATCTTTGCCTAGTTACCTCCTCCTCATCCTTCAGATCTCAGTTCCCTCATGGTCCTAGTTGGGTATTTCTCTTCTGTTTTCATCATCTAATTGTGGCTTTTCTTCCAGTTTGTGGTGATTTGCTTAAAATCTTTCTCCTCTCTCAAATGGAAGCTTTAAAAATCAGGATCGTTTTTCTCACCATTACCTGATACATAGACTAGTTGGTGCTCAACGAATATTTGTTGAATGAGCAAACGCACATATGAACGGGGAGGGAGTGGTCAGAAGCAGCTGCAAGTTCAGGAGAGGCATCAGGGAGACTCGGCGGCTGCCCTGTTGGTCCACCTTGCCTCTGTGTGACTGTGCCTGGGCATGCCTGGAGCAGGTAGCTCCTGGCCACAGTCCCAAGGAGGCAGTCTAGGGCTGGCCTTTAAGCCAAGGTGGCCCTATCAGAATTCCCACATCTGACGGAGGAGTGGATTCCATGCACAGGAGGTTGCTCCGCATGAGAAGATCTGAACACATAATGAATTGTTGTTGTTTGCTAGGGCTGCACAGCCCAAATACCACAGGCTGGGTGGCTTAAACAAGTTTGTTTTCTCACAGTTCTGGAGGCTAAAGGTCTAAGAGCCGAATGTCAGCAGGTTTGGTTTCTCCTGAGGGCTTTTTCCTTGCCTTGCAGATGGTCGCCTTCTTGCTGTGTCCTTACATGGGTCTTTTCGTCTGTGCACAGGCTTGTGTGTGAGGACACCAGTCCGATGGGATTAGGGCCCACCCAACAGCCTCACTTTAATTTGGTTGCCTTTTTAAAGACCTTATCTCCAAATAGAGCCACATTCTGAGGTACTGGGGGTTAGGACTTAAACATACATATCTTGGGGGGGTTGCGGTGGAGAGACACTTCAGCCCATAACAATGGGTGTTGGAAGTGGCTCATGATCTGATCTCAAATTAAAACATCCAGAATAGAAAGCAGCCCCAGAAACGGACCTAAATTATTTTTGAATAAGACCAGCTTCATGACCAAACTTGTCCCAGAAAAAGCACACCACTATGGCCAGGGAACCTGCTACCTATTTCCCCTATCAGTTCAGATCACATTTCCACAATCGGTAGGTAGTTTGCTGGGAAGCCATTGCCCACGCTGCCCTGACTCCTTCAGAAGTTAACAGGTAGGCAGACCAGGGCTCCTTTGCATTCAATTCTTCTAGTTCACACCTAGTCCTGCTCTGGGGTAACAGACAAGTGGCCATGGGAAGCTGATTTCCTTTTCTGGGGAAGGAACCTTCAGGGCTGGCTTCTCTGACAGTGGTTCTTCAGAGAAGTGGTTTTGAGGAGGGGTTAGACAAAGTTTGGAAGACAAAGGGTGGGCAGAGAAGCTGTGGAGAGGTATCACCCAGGGAAGCTGGGGAGGAAGCAGACTCCTGTGCCCAGCAGGGTTGGCAGAGTTGGGGAGGCAGGACCTGCTTGCAGGATGAAGAGGGTAGATGGAACACGCATTAAGAAAAACAATTTCAGGATTCTGTACTTTTATTTCATTCACCTTCTTTCAGGCAAGGAGAATGTGAATGGGTGCACACTCATGGTGCTCACTGAGCGCCAGGCCCTGGGGACAGAGAGAGGAGGTAAGGCCCAGTCTCTTGCCTTGAGGAGCACTTCCTAGGTGGGGAGAGGCAAGCGTGCACAGAATGCGACTCACTGTGGTCAGAGCCCAGCCTAGCGCCCAGCATGGAATGATCGAGGTAGCGCAGCATCGAGTCAAGGACGGAGGGGCCCGGGCCTCCTGAGATGGACAGGGCTGATCCCACCTGGGGAGGTATGGAGGGCTTCTCAGAGGAGACTGAGTAAGGGTTGGGAGTGGGAGGGACAGAACATCACAAGCAAACAAAAGAGCGCTGGCAAAGGCAGGGGACTGCCAGTGGTGTGGGGTCCGTACCCACATGCTCTTAGAGTGTGGGGTCGTGGGCACGTCTGCACCCTGGCCACTTTCCCGATCGTGGCCGACATCTTACTTCAGCCTTCTATTTGTGCTTCAGGCCTCCTGCATTCCAAACCTAATTGGGCATGCCTGCTTGTCCGGTCCTTTATGGTATGCACAACCCTGTCAGGCATCCAAAGACGGTGTGACTGGGAATTTGGTATTAAGCTGTATTATTGAGTTCACAAACTCAATTTACAGAAATCTAACCAAACAAGGGATTTGCAAAACAGTTTCAAACAGAGCAGAGCCAACTACATTCCCCATGACAATCAGCTTGTTTACCCCTCGAAGGTCACTCTAACTGCTGCTGACATGCTCATTTGCATGCCAATACCCAGAATGCTTTTCCAGCCCCACTGAGCTTGGATTCTGCCAGGGAGCTGAAAGGTTTATTTACACATACAATACATGACAACTTCATTTTCCGAAGCATCTTTCATACAAACCGTATCCCCAAAATGCCTTAAGTTGGTGAAAGAATTTCAAAATCCTTTTAGAGGTTAAACCCTTCTTTCTGGGCTGAAGTAGAGTTGAGATAACTGGTACAGGCTCAGATTCACATTTTAATTAAGATACTGGGAGGGAATGGGATTTCAGTTACTCAGCAATGTGTCATAATGTGCTTGCTAGACAGGGCCAAGGTTACGAAGAGAAATCATGTGGCCAAAGAGAGATTAGTGGTTGTCAGAGCAGTATGGAGAGCTCCTGTGCAGACCAAACTAAGGATCACAGAGGTGCTTTCAACTGACCTCCTTATGGCCGGAATTCCTTTGCATTGGGGCCCGAAAGATGACATGAATATAGGGGCTTTGGCCATAATGCCTCAGGTAGTATAAACATACATGGCTACATGCAATTGTCCAATTTTAAGAGTGTAACAGAAAAAAAAAATGTTGTGAATTGGTAAACTCACAAACTTTCAGGAGCAGTTGGGCTGGGTTTTGATAGCTGTTCCATAGTGAAAGGGGAGACTTCCCTGCCTTTTCCTCCCCAGAGTAAGGCAATAGAAGAGTCCTTTAGGGAAGCCACATTTGAAGGTACTGTGTAGGAAATTGCCAGATTTTGTGTCAAATGCAACTTTTAAAATGGTTTGGTGTCTTATTTTTTGAATCACTTCTGTAGACAGTAGGCTTGGATATTGGGGTGAGTAGGAAAGGAGGCCATGATGTGAGAGATATCCTGGTTATCTGAGATGGTTATGGGTACCCGGACTGTTGCCTTGGGTGGACAACAAATTAACAGCTTCCAAAGCTAGCTCATAGAGAGGAGGAAGCATTTTGAAAAGGTTAAGAACATGGGCCCTGAAGTCAGACTCCCAGATCTGGATTCCAGCTTGTCTGCCGGCTAGCAGTATGATCTTGGGGAGCCATTGAAACTCTCTGTGCCTCGCCTCAGTTTTTTCTACTGTGGAATGGGGATTACCATGATTCCTATGTCATGGAGTTGGCGTGAAGATTAAGAGGGCCAATACATATCTCAGTTAGTGAGCATTCAGTAGGTGCTAAATTATCCAGTAAGTCTTGGCTGTTATTATTTTTAATACCCTACAACAGCTCTTCTCAAATGCTTTGGTCTTGGGACCCCTTAACATTCTTAAAAGGCATGGAGGACTCCAAAGAGCTTTGGTTTATGTGGGATATAGCTATTAAGATTTACTGTATTAGATATTAAAGCAGAAAACTTAAAAATATATTTATTTTAAACAATAAACCCATTCCTAAATGTTTATAATAAAACACAGTCCTGAAATGTTTTATGTAACATTTATGTGAAAATAATAATTTCCAAAACAAAATATTTAGTTGAAAGAAAGACATTGTTTTGTATTTTTGCAAATCTCTTTAATGTCTGGCTTCATAGGAGACAGATGAATTCTTGTAATCTCCTCTGCATTCAGTCTTTTGTGATATGTTGTTTTCCTTGAAATATATCAAGAAAATCGGCCTCAGACAGATATGTAGTTGAAAATGGAGGGCTATTTTGATAACCTTTTCATTTAATTACGGGCAGTTTTCTTGAAACTGTACCAAAACATGAAAAGGGGTAGTTTGTTGAATGTTAGTTACAGTGTGGAGTCTGAAATTATATCAATAAAATTTATGTGCTGTTACATTTCAGTCTGCTGGTCTGCCTTATACTTTGAATGGATCTTTTACCCATGCCTGATTTTGTAGCCCCACACATGGATCATCTGGAAAATGTTGGTTCACTGAGTTAATACATCATGCAATGCTGATTCATTTCATTATATAATATTAAAAATTTGTTTGTTAATGTCATCATCTCATTAGAAAAGTCCAAGTATTGAGAAGATGTTAAGTTTGCAGTGATGGGTACATGTATTCCAATGTCCCAATTTTTGCTTAAAACCTCAATTTTATCACCAGCAGCAAATATTGTCAGTTCTTTTCCTTATGGTAACAGGCTTACTTTGTTTTCAAGAAAATGTCTACCAAATACCCAAGTCTGAATAATTAGTTTGCCTGTCAGTTCTTCTTTCATATAAAATGGTTTTCCATGAAAATAAAACAGCTAGGTTAGCTTTCTACGCAACCAATTACTTGAGTGTTTTTTTGCCAAGACTGTTGTTTTTCATACCTTCATTTGCAGCAAGTAAAAATTTACCATTTCATCTCAGAGAATAATTATTAAAAAGGCATATCTTCAGGGGCGCCTGGGTGGCTCAGTCGTTAAGCGTCTGCCTTCAGCTCAGGTCATGGTCCCAGGGTCCTGGGATTTAGCTCAGAATTGGGCTCCCTGCTCCGTGGGAAGCCTGCTTCTCCCTCTCCCACTCCCCCTGCTTGTGTTCCCTCTCTTGCTGTGTCTCTCTCTGTCAAATAAATAAATAAAATCTTTAAAAAAAAGGCATGTCTTCAAAGTTAAAGTCATGTCTTCAAAATTGAGCTTTAATCAAATTATCATTTCAACCATTTTATCAAGAACATTCTTTTTTTTTAAGATTTTATTTATTTACTTGACAGAGAGTGTGCATGAGCAGAGGGAGGGGGAGAGGGAGAAGCAGGCTCCCCGCTGAGCAGGAACGGATCCCCCCCCCCCACCGCCATGTGGGACTTGATCCCAGGACCCTGGGATCATGACCTGAGCTGAAGGCAGACGCTTAACCGACTGAGCCACCCAGGCGCCCCTATCAAGAATATTCTTAGGTGCAACTAGATACTGTTTTTCGTTGTCGTTGTGCTGGGTGTGGAGGGGTCAAGAATACAGTGACCACTGCCTTGATTTGTCTAAGGTGCAGGCAGTTTTGCCCACCTTTGCTTCTGCACCATCAATGTAGAGGCCACACAGTGAAAAAGACAACTGAGATCTCAGTATTATTATGGAAATAGTTTTGGCTTCTTGGACCCCCTGCAAGGGTCTCAGTGAAGCCCAGGGATTCGTGGTTCATACTTTGTGAACCACTGCACTATACCCAGGGGTAGTAATTGGTATCCAGAGTGGACATCTGGAGTTTTGTCTGCTCCTCATTCCTTCTTTCCTTCCAGAGACCCAGCCCCCATTTATTGTGTTCAACTGGAGCCTCCAATCATAGGACCCACCCAAGTGCCACCCCTGCCCCCAGTCACAGGATTGGCATGTGACCCAGGCAGAGTCGATCTGTGGCTAGAATGGTCACCGCCGTGGAAAACCTCTGCCACCCCTCTAGGACTGCCACCACGTACCACTTGCCATCACTGTGGGGCTTTGGTCAAGAGAGAGACACTCTTGCTTTTTTGTCAGGGCATTTAGCTGGGATGAAGTAAGCCTGGAACTGATTGTTGCCATCTCCCCTTTTTGCCTACCTCCTAGTCCCACACTACTCCCACCCTGCAAGGAGAAAGCCTGTCCACAGTGTGAAAGAATAAGGCCAACACACAGAGAGGAGCAAAGTCAAAGGATAGGGAGAGAGGGCGAGGTATCTCACCACATTGTCTTGTCCCTGGACTTCCTGAGGACAATTCCATTTGGAACTTAATGGGTTCTGTGAGCTGATAGACACCTTTTAGCTTAAAGTAGTTTGAATTCAGTGTCTGACACTCAACAGAGAGCTGTGATTAGAAGAGTTAGCAAGCGCCATGAGGACATTCTTAACCACTCGGAGAGTCTTCAGGGTGAAGGAGAATTTCAGAGAATGTTTCCTCCCTGTTGGGTCAGAGCAAAGCATCACAGACTGCACAATTCTGTGAATGTGGGTACAACTCCCTCAAAGGGGCATGGCTAGGCCGTCAGTCAGGGAGGACAAGCAGAGATGTTGTATCCTGAGTCTCCATGCAGGCCTAAGCATGGCTTTCCAGCAGGCATGGAAGCACAATTCCTGCTGTCCCCAGCAGGCCCAGTGCTGCTCCAGGATGAGCCAGCTCATGTTCCAGTTGTGACTCACGCTAGAACAATAGGTGATGAATTTTTTTTAAGATTTTTTATTTATTCACTTGAGACAGAGATATATATAGAGAGAGAGAGCATGAGCAGGGGAGAGGCAGAGGCAGAGGGAGAAGCAGGTTCCCCACCGAGCCAGGAGCCAGATGTGGGGCTTGATCCCAGGACCCTGGGATCATGACCTGAGCTGAAGGCAGATGCTTAACCATCTGAGCCACCCAGGTGCCCCGAGAACAACAGGTGATGAATTGAGAAACATCCACCCACATCTAAATGCTCCGGTGTGGCCAGAGGGAATGCATGGGCAACAACAGTGGTCCAAAAGAGTAGTGGTCCAGGGAATCCTATTTAACTTGTACTGGTCACCTGGTCAGAACCAATATTCAGTTTCAGGGACAGACAGTCATACCTGTCCCAGGTCTGTTCACAATCCCTGGATTGTGTTCTAAATTGCTCATATATGGCATAGATTACCGCATCACTCCAAGTTCTTGGCTGCAAACAACCGAAATGAATTCTAGCTCCTTAAGCAGAACAGGTATTGAATGGAAGGTCATCTGATAGTTCACAGAATCAAGGGGATTGGTTGGAAACCAGGCAGGCAGGAAGAGGAGATATAGCCAAGGTCTTACCACTGGGCAGTCTAGTTAGATGCCACCTCTAGAGCTCCCACCTTGGACTAGCCCTCCCACCATTGTTGTAGGTCATCTGCCATCACTCAGAGGCTCTTAACTTTATGGCCAGACGAAATAATGTCTGACAAGCATCTCCATGTCCCTCTCTTCTAGAGTCAGACTTCTGGGGGAAATGTTGGGCCCAGGTCCTGTGCACCTGCCTGATCAGCTGGGGAAAGGGACAAAGGTTATTATCTAGTCCCCACTAGATCTTCTAGTGAAAAGCGGGACCCTGCCTGGGAGAATTCCCACAACATTCAAATGTCTACCCCAGTGGATGCCTGCTTTCTTCCAGAGCTGACTTTAATTTATATTTGACAAAATAAAATCTAGATGATGATCAGAAAGAGGGGGAATGCTGGTCAGAAAAAGGAAACAAAACAAAACAAAACAAAACACTGATGTCAGTTACATCCCCTCACTTAGGAAGGGGAAACCAAGATCCAGGAAGATCATGATTTGTCCAAAGTTATAGAATTAGTTAGATGCATAACTGGGTCTGGACCTCAAGTTCTTGACTCCTAGTCCGGTGCTCTTTCCTCTGCACTCTTATATTTTTGCATGAGCATGGAATGGCCCAGAGAGCTCTCATCCAGATCAGAATTTGTGTTCGTTTGCTAAGGCTGCCATACAAAATACCACAGACTGGGTGGCTTAAACAATAGAAATTTATTTTCTCTGTTATGAGGGCCAAAGGTCCCAGATCAATGTGTCAGCAGCTTAGTTTCTTCTGAGACCTCTCTTCTTGGCTTGCAGGTGGTCCCCTTTCCCCTGTGTCTTCACATGGTTGTCCCTTTGTGTGTGCATATATCTGGAGTCTCTCTTATAGACACTAGTCATATTGGGTTAGGGCTCACCTATATGACCTCATTTAATTACCTCTTCAAAGACCCTATTTCCAAATACAGTTACAGTATGAGATACTAGGTTTGGGGGTTCATGATGTAAATTTGGAGGCAAAGGAAGCTCCTCACTGCAGGACTGCCCAAGTAACCCCTACTTGCTCAACTCATACCCAGTTGCCCCCTGACTGTGGTGGCACAAGACAGGACTCCTGAGTGATTACCTTCCTTACCCACTGCTGCCTGAGTGGATGACAAATGGCTCCCTCACATACTTCGGTAGGCACTTCCTCCTTTGAGCTGGGAAGTCCCACTCACAGATAGCAGCTTGGATGCCAGGCTGGGAGGCATCAGGGTTAACCCCTTGGATTTCTTTGGTTGTTTCAAAGAAGCCTTCTAGAGCCAGGGCTTGGATTCATAGTGATGGGATAATCTAAAGCAGAACATTCAACTTCAAGATAATCTGTCTCTCCTTCTAGAATCACGAACTTTTTTTTAAACTTTCCTTTTGTTTCAGTATCTCCAACACACACACATTTCTATTAATATATTAGTATTAGAAACTCACCTAGGGATTGCCATATATAAGGCTAGATTCATGAGGTTCTTGCCTCACTGGAATCAGCTTATTCCTTACTCTGTGGGTGAGCTCAGCTCTGAAATAGTCTGGTAAGATAGTTACTCACCCTCATAGTTCTGAGTTAAGGACAGATGGCCCCAGGCAACACTAGTCCATGCTGGTGAGACTTCCAGCAGCCTCCCCCTTACTCATGCCCCTTTTCTTGCCCTTGTACCTCTTCCCTTAGTTCTCAGGGACTTTCTGCTCCTTTGCTCTTCCAGAGTCTTCTCCGAAAAAAATGAATGATGTATTCAATGGCTACTACTCTCAGGGGTACTTGTGTTGAACCAAATATGAGGAGCCTTAGCAAAAAAGAATTGGTTTCTAGTATCAAACTTACAGGCATTGACAAAACAGGTAAGGAGTATGCTTCAGGAAGAACCATAATAGTGGTGATGAGTGTGTGTGTGTGAGTGACTGCAGGGATACCACCTCGGGCTCCCTTTAGGCACCACCCATGGACATGACTGAAGGAGGGATCCCAGTTGTCTACAGGTCATGAGACAAATGGATAGAATATTCTTGCAGAGTCTTCGGTGGCTTAGTAAACTCTGCTCACCCGGTAAGACTGTGACCGATTCACCCTTTCAATCCATATGCCCAGTGCTGCATAGACTAGCTGCCGTGCTCCCACTCTGTGGGCATTTTTGGTATCTCCCCTAGTATCTCCCCCCGCCCCACGAAGGCGCACATATTCAGTGAAGGATAATTGAAAGAAAGGTAGAAAGGTGTGCTCAGAGCTAGGCTACCAAATCCTGGCCCCTGTGGACTGGCAAAAAGATTCAACAGAAAACACATGGGTCTACATCAGTGGTTCTCAACCTTAAGTGTTTTTGCCCCCAGAGGACATTTGACAATATCTGGAAACATCGGTAGTTGTCACCCTGGGGGTGGGGGGGAAGGGGCCCCTTGGCATCTAGTGTGTGGAGGCCAGGGATGCTGCAGAACATCCTGCAATGCACAGGACAGTCTCCCATAAGGAAGAATTATTTGGCCCCAAAATGTCAATAGTGTAGAGATCAAGGAACTGGTCTAAATGAAGATGGAAGGAGGACTCCAGTTTGGACTTCCATGACTCCCAGCACTGGACAGTGCTTGCAGAGGAAAGCTGTTCCTTATCCTCTGAATGACTAACTCCTGGGAGTCCTGGAAATGTTTGCACTTGTGTGTGTTCTCCAGCCCCTCCGTGATAGATTCAGGTCTGAGCCTGTTTATAAGTGGTCACTTGTATCCTTCGGTAAATTATTCAGCACCAACTATGTCCCAGGCACAGCTATAGGCAGGACAAGTAACAACAACACCTACAACAACATTAGTTACCATTTATTGACATTTGGCAGACTTGTGCTTAGCAGTTTATGTGAATTGTATCCTCTAATATTGCACAACACCTGTAAAGGAACTATTTAACGTAATCCCTGTTTACAGAAGAAGAAAGTGAGGTTGAGGAAGAACCAGTGGCTTGCCCAAGATTGTAAGGAAATGGTGGAAATGCATTGCAAAATCATGCACTTGGATTCTAGGGTCCAGACTCCTAGCCACTCAACTGCACAGAGAAAAGAAAGAGGCTGCCCCTGAAATAGAATCAGGCATCTGCATGTGGATTAGCCACACTAAATGGTAATTTCCAGGAAATTTCATTCTAACTAAGTTTTATTTTAATTTCGTAATTTGACTTGCAAGCCCCAAATTCCAGCTCAAAAGAGTGTGGGCTCAAACACTGGATTCTGTGTCCCTAGATGAGAAGCTCTGGTTTCGGGTAGCTCCCCGACCGGCCGGATGCGCGCCCTGCCCTCCTCCCAAACCATGCAGCGGAGGAACGACTTCGGTCCCGACCGAGGCAGGGTGAGGAGTGTTTGAACCGAAGCGCATTGTCCCTCCAAAGCCCATCGGCACTCCTCCAGGCAGCGGCTAGCCGCAGAGAGCTCTTGCGCGCTGCAGCCGCCTCCACGCTCCCCAGCTCTGCGCTCTCGCCACCGCCTTGGTAACCACTGCGGCCGCCGCAAGGAGGCTGCGTTTTCTCCAAACGCTCTCCAGGACAGCCCGTCAGGAAGCACCAAGGCTGCTCTTCTGGGAGCGGGACAGGGAAATAAAGCCTTGCATAGGGAAAGCTGAGAGGAAGAAAGGCACGCTCCTAGGAGAACTGCACCCGCTTGGACCCAGCCGGCAGCAGTGGCTCTGCAGCATCTATGAGCAGCTGGGAACAGGGCGGACCTTGGCATAGGGTGACAAAACTGAAGCATTCGGGCTGAGGAGTACGCTTGAGGTTGGGGGAGAGGGGCGGTGTCCAGCCTCTTCACATTCCCTCCAAGCTCCATTTCCATCTTCCTCTATAGCCACCACACTGTCCCCAAGCCAGGGCCCTAACAGGCCCATCTCCAAAAATGCCTTTCTGGTGGAGAGGTCTGTCACTGAAAGCTGGAGAGAGCCTGTCCCGGTGCACCTGATGACTCCCTCCCATATCCAGGGAAGGAGGTGATTCAACGTGAGCCATTCACCCTTCGCATTCACTGTGCACCTGTTTCCTGAAGGCCGAGCTCCCCGGGGCCCCAAACCTCAGTCAAAGACAGACTGGTGGGTTGCAGGTAGTTAAAGGATAGAAACTTCACTCACCCAAGGGTTCTTAGAACCCAAGGGTTCTTTCTCAGCCGAAAAACTCAGCGTCAGAATCATTGATAATAAAACATTAGTTGGGATTCGATTCACAGTATGCCTCAAAGCACCTTGGCTTCCTTGATATTGGTACAATGCCCCCCTCCTGGGAGTCAGCCGACTGGTCTCGGGTGAGACTGGGGAGGGTGCAGAGAGGCGGGTCAGATCGACTCTCCTCTGTCTCCAGCACAGCCCAGGAGTCTTGTTCCAGGAGGAACCAGGAATGGCCTATGGTGGGAAGCCAGATCGCACCCGCCTTTATTCTAGGAGAGGTGGAGAGAGCGCCTCCTGTTCAGCTTGACTGAAGGAAAAGACCATTTTAGAAATGAACCCCGCCTGTGTTGAGCAACCCCAACTGGAGCGCCTTTCAGGAAAGAGGCATATGTTTGCTTTGCCTGGACATGGGAAGTCCGGGGCTACCCCAGTGTGTGTGGGGGGCGGGGGGTGGCAGGGAGATGTCTGGCAGGAAAAGAAGTGGCCCAGGTTTCCAGGAGGCGGAATGGGAGGTTTCTGCAGGTCGTGAGAACCCAGATCCGCTTTCCTGCGCAGCAGAAATACCCCACTTCCGCGGCTGTGCGCTCTCCGCCTGGACGGAAACCCCAGTGCTTCCTTCTCCTCGTCCACAGAACGAGTGAAAACCCCGCATATCTCCCCAAGGAGGATTGGGGTGTGGACTCTAAAGTCGTAGTGGGCTGTGGGGGTGTAAGAAGAATGGGTGAGAACATGGGTACCGGAGGCACGGGCGCCTGCTACACAGGGCCCCCGGAGGGGACCGCGGCGCCAGATCGCTCGGGGTCCTCGGAATCTTGGCAGCACCGTCTGACAGAATTTGCCTCAGAGCAAGCCGAGGGGGCCGTTGCAGAGAAGGCCGCACCATCTTGTTGGGAATTTATCCCTAACAAATACGATAGATAAAAAAATAAATAAAAACAAACAAACAAACACGTCAGTCAGAGCGCCCCAAAAGACTGAGTTCTCCGGCTCCTCTCGCGGGAGTTAGTCGCTGCTCATGGGGATGGCGGTCAGGACAACCAAACCCGCAGGGCTGCTGGTGGGGCGGGATCCCCGGCGAGAAGGGGGCGCTGCAGGGGTCTGGACCAGAGGCACCGCGTGGGTGTCCTTCCGACTCGGCTCTCTGCTCTCCCCCACACCCGTGCACCTGGCCGGAGCTCCGCCGGAGACTAGGGAGCGCACGGGGCAAGTGGGGCACAGAAGGCAGAGTCCTCGCGGGGCGGAGGGTGCAGACAAGGGCTGGCGGGGCAGCAAGGTGAGGGGCGGAACCGAGCGTGGAGCTCGGACCTGCCACCCCATCCCCGCCCTGCCCCAGCAGGAAGCCCCAACTCAGGTGGGCGCCTGTGCAGTCCTGAGTGGAGGCCTGGGGTCCAGAGCCACGTGGATTTCTAAGAAAAAAAAGTTTATTTAAAATTTTGTACATAAATAAATAAATAAATATCTTCTGGTATTACAGAGACCGTACAATGACAAGCTAGACCGGGGCGGGGTCGGGGTCTGGGGTCTGGGGAAGAGAGGGGTCGCCGGGAGCGGAGAGCCAGGGTCTCATTTAGGGAAACGCAAAGCGTCTCCGAAACAAAGTGAGTCGGTTTCCCCGACACGGATATCACGGGCGACGATTTCTCTCGTGGGAGAGGAGCTGCAGGGACAGCAAGGCCTGATTGAGGGACAAATGGGCCCCCTGAAACTCGAGGAGGGGACGGAAAGGAAAAGAAAAACAATAACAACAAGAGTTCGCAGATGTGTGTGTATGTCTGTGGTGGGGGGGGAGGCGGGGTGGATAAACGACAGCAGTGAAGAAGTGGGGACGGAGAGAAAGATGTAAAAAAAAAAAGGGGGGGTGAGGGTGGGGGTCACAAGCTGGCGTCCGAGGGGTAAGAGGCCCAGCTTGACCCAGGGTGGAGGGGAGTGGAGGACGCGAGAAAGCCTGAGCCAGTCCAGAGAGGTCGGGCGAGGAGGCGCCAGCGGCCAGCAAGGCGCAGGGCCGGCGGGCATGCCCTCCAGGGCCGCTGTGCTGCATCGCTGAGGACTCCAGCGCCTGCAGGATTCACAGCTTGGAGTTCGCTTTGGACGGCTGCGGGCCCTGGGTGGGAATACCAGCGTCAGGTCTCTGCCAAGCCCTTGGCGCTGCCCAGGGCCCGGGACCTCCGCAAACCCTTGCCAAACCCGTGCGTGGCCGCGGTTTGGCAGCGGGTGCCTGGGAACCGGTGCTTCGTCCCACGACCTGTCTTTGAGACGGCAGGGAGGGCCTGGGGTGGGCGACCTGGGGAGGCGCGCGCCTAGGGAGTGACCGTGAGATCCCGGTCATCTTTCCCCGAAGAGGACGGAGACATGGGCAATTCGTCGTCATCCTCGGAGCACTTGGCTGAGGAGAGCGACGCGCATTTGCAGCTTTGCGGTGCGCCAGTGCCCGCGCCCGCGCTCCCGCCGCCGCCGCGGTGGTTGCTGCCTTTGCCCTCCTTCTTGTGCTTCACCCGGCGGTTCTGGAACCAGATCTTCACCTGCTTCTCGGACAGATTCAGGTAGGTGGCGATCTCAATGCGGCGCAGGCGGGACAGGTACATGTTAGAGGCGAACTCGCGCTCCAGCTCTAGTAGCTGCGTGCTGGTGAACGCGGTGCGCATCCTCTTGCTGCTGGGCAGCTGGTTGGAGCTGCTGTCTGGAGGGGGTGGGGTGCAGAGAGGGAAGCGATCATTCTCCTGCGCTGTGGGCCCTATCCTCTCGTACGTGACCAGTAGAATCCCGGGACTTTGGTCTTTCACCTACCTCTTTGCCCCAAACGAGACGCACAGCAGCGCTACCGCGGGCGCCTCCTTGCTAAGCCGCGGGACCCAGATACTCCCAGAGTCACGCAACCCTGGCACTACTTTATGGAGCGCCCTGAACCTCAGCCCTCGTTCGCTCCTGCGCGCCCCCTCCGAGACCTGGACCTCCTGCCCTCCCCCTCCCTCCTGGGTCCTCTCCCAGACCTCCATCGGCACACCACCCTGACTATTCCCCCTCAGGGTCCCAGCATGACTTTCATCGTCCCCAGGACGCCCAGGGACCCTCACCCCCATCCCTGGCTCGCCAACTCTCATCAGGTCACCCATGCCCTGTCCCACTGCGCAGCGATTCGTCTTACCCACGGAGATGCAGTGGAACTGCCTGGGGTCGGGCAGCGGATAGGAGGTCTGGTAGAGCGCGGCGGCGGCAGCGGCGGCAGCGGGGCCGTGAGCGACCCCGGGCGACACGGCCGAGTGCTGGCGGCCTAGGGGCGCGTGGCAGTACTGCGAGCCGAAGGGCGGGAAGGATGCCTTGAGCAGAGGCAGCGCGGGCGGCCCAGGGGGCCCGTGCAGCTGCGAGGCGGTGACGCAAAGGGGGCACACGCACAGCAGCCCGGCCTTGCGCGCGTGGCAGGCGCCGGGCGAGAGGCCGTGCAGCGCGTGCGGCGGGGGCACGGCGTAGGGAAAGAGCGGCGGCGGGCTGCCCTCCGGGGCCTTCTTCTCGCCTGCCTCGCGCAGCACCAGCGAGTCCACCAGGAAGGAGCGCGGCATGGCCCCGGTGCGCTGTCGCCCCGCCGCCAGCCGTCTCTCTGCGCTCCGCGGACTTCGGGACTCTCCACGCCCTTCCCCCGGCCGCGGCCGCGCGCTGTTGCCTGTTCGCTGGAGGCTAAAGGCGCCGCTGAGGCGGAGGCTGAAGCTGCGGCGGCTGCTGCCGCGGGCGCCGCGCGGAGAGCTCGGGGTGCTGGCCAGCGCTAGTGGTGCTGAAAGGCGCCGGCGGCGCCGCTTAAATAGGACTATTGCCATGTGATGGGCTACGCCAGGAGCGGCCGGGGCCTCTCAATAGGGTTTTTGTGCCTTTTCTCTTGGCATTCACTCTGCACGCTTCCTCATTATTTCACTTGTTAACTAAATGAACTGCATAATGTACTCTATTCTTGTCAACCCCACCCACGCCGTAACAGGCGCCCTCGCCCCCTCCTCTCCCTTTTGCGGGTTTATTTTCTCATTCTCCTGCGATTTAATATTCTTTTCTTTCTCTTTATTCCTTACTCCCCTTTGGCTTTGCATTGGCGATCGGCTGGTTTATCTTATTGATTTTGTAGCCCCGCTGCCTCGCTTCCACAGATTCCCATGGGCGCACACCTCCTCTCTGTGCGCACTGGGTCCCTGTCCCCTTCCTTCTCTCATCTACCCCTGCTCCCAAGATCATGCTTCCTCCACTCAATTAGCTCAGGTCTGCGTTGTGCACTCCATAGGTGTCCCTACAGCCCGTCTCGGATTTCCACCTGTGGAATCCCTTCCCCTCTTCCTGCATGGGAGGACCCGAACTCCTGCAGGGGGGAGGTGCTGCTGGGGAGAGGGGAAAGGAGTTCAGTATTCCTTATCCCCACTAGCCCCAACGCTGTCTTTCAGCGCTGTCTTAAGTTTCTCCAAAAGTCTTAACTTTGATGCTGCCCTTAACGCCCAGCCTTTGTTCGGTACATGCTAGTCAGCCAGACTTTTCCTTTAAATGACTGGGCTGTGGGTGTAAAGTGAACAGCCTCTGAGAGTCACTGACAGAGGCAAGGAATGGGAAATGAAAACCTACACCGCGAAGCTAGAGCATCTCACTAGAAGAGGCGATGTAGGTGCTCTGCGGGGCACAGATCTTTCCGGCGCTCTCTCCACTGTGCCCGCGTCAAAAGACTCGGGGCTGCGCTTGGAAACCATTGCCTTCCCGGAGTTTGCCCCACAGGAGCAGGGCGAAGGGCCGTTGTATTCCCACCTTCTGGTGCCTTCGCCCAACCGGGTCGACCTCCCCTGTCCCCAAGACCTCCTCCTGCCACGTCGCTCTCTTCTTTCTGGTCACACAATGGTTAAACAACTTCAAACGCCTGGCTCTGTGTACACAGCTTCGGCCTTTTAAATAGTCCCCGGG
The DNA here is from genome assembly GCF_003265705.2 of Callorhinus ursinus. NCBI lineage: Eukaryota > Metazoa > Chordata > Mammalia > Carnivora > Otariidae > Callorhinus > Callorhinus ursinus. The sequence continues at coordinate 68,853,107 of NW_027397069.1, forward strand.
CTCAAAGCTGCTTCGCCCAGGAACTTTTTCCATACAATGGGAAATTAGCATAAATATTTCGAATTTACAGTCCCGGACTTTTCACCAAAGACGTTTACTTTCGATTTTATTGGAACCAAATCGCTGCAGTCACCTGCTCTGAGCCTTGAATGGAGTTGTGAGAAATGAAGGGGGAAGCTTTTCGGAGGGGGGAATCTGTGCTCGGCAGTTAGACTGCCCCAAGTTGAAACATTTATATGGTTTTTCATCATTGGTGACATCTTTACAATAACAATAGCAACAAATTATAACTGATTAAAAAGCAAAGAGAATCTGTTGGAGAGAAAACAACTGATTCTGTAACGAGAGGGGCAATGGGGAAAATAACCTGGATGAAGCGCATGTCATTTAGCAGGAGGAGTAGGGCTCAATATTTCCTTATTTGTTGGGCATGGGGGGGAGAGGAGCTCGACCCCCCCCCCCCCCCCCCCGCCCCACCGCCAGAGTCTCCTCTCCAAGGCTCCCCGCCCAAGGGTGGTGCTTGCAAACTAGCCGAGTGCAACAGCGCAGCTTAATGCGGGTTCCAATCCAATTGCTCTCTGAATAATTTGGGCTCGCCTGCACGGCTGAGACTGAGCCGAGAGCCGGGACCAGGGCCGTAGAGGCACCCCCCCCCTCCGGGGCAGTGGCCTCTGGGAGAGGAGTGCGGCGGGGCTCTGCGGGGTGAAACTGCACCCCGGAGCCTGGAGCCAGCGAAGGGTGAGTGCGGAGTTCTCTTGGGAGCCGCAGCCCGCGCCCGGGGAGGAAGGGGTTAAGAGCCCCTGAATGCGAGCAAGGCCAAAGCTACTGGGAAAGAATATCTGGGGGGGGGGGGGGGCGGAATAACCAGTTTTTTTTTTTTTTCCCTCCAGCCTCTGGACCTTATTGAATGTCATTGAAGAAAGTTTTGAATGCCAGATAAAGAGAGGCGAATTAAAGTGTGTGACAGCGGAGGATAAGCAAACACAAAGAGAACTCTGTCACACTTTGGGGCAAAATCCGTGGGCTTTTTACCAAGTCTCTTCGCTATGATTGAATTAAGTAATAGGAAAACATTTTCTTTCAGTTTAGAGCCATTAGACAAAAACTTCAAAGCGAATAACACTTTTTAATGTGCGGCCCACAATGGATCGGGTTTTGTGCTGAAATGTTTAAATGGTTTGTTGTGCAACTCGGCGCGGGAGCGACCCGGGCGCAAGCAAAATAGCATCCCTGAGAGTGTTTTCGGGAGGCCTGGAAAGAACGCACACTTAATCCGCCATCGCTAAATCCGGAGGGCGCCGGCCGGAAAGGGGGCTCCTGCTTGGCGGTCCCGGACCGCGGGGCGCGCCCCAGGAATTGGGGAATTTCGGGAAAGTACTCTGCCCACGGAGAAGGCCGGGCAGGAGCTGAGGCGCACGGGCCGCGGGGAGAACTTGCGGCCCGGCGAGGGGCGCGAGCTCGCCTGAGTGCCCAGTGCCTCTCAGCTCCGCAGCCCAGCCCGGAGGCCTCGATCCGCCGCCTGGTTTCCGGCCGCTGCCCTAGCACCCCGGGGGACGGCTACCCGGGGACACCCTGGCTGCCGCACTGCTTTTCTGGTGGGTGCGCCTTCCGGGGCTGGCTTCAGCTGGTTGTGAACTTTACTCGCCCGAGCAAACGCCCCCCTTGGGTGGGGTGGGGTGAGAGGAGGCGGTGGGATTAGCCTGACAGCCCGAGTGAGGGGCCTCGGGGAGCCCCTCGGCCTGGTGGGCCCTGCTCTGCCCCTGGAGCTGGTTTTCAAGTGTCCATCAGGGACAGTTCAACATGGAATAATTTCTGTTGTCCCGCTCTTTTCTTCTCTTTCACACCGCCTCCTTTCCTGTTGGTCTCTAGAGAGCACGCCATTTTTCTCCTGGAAATGTCTCTCTAAGATATTTGCAGCAAATGTATCTCGGCAAAAACTGCCGAAATTGGGAGGAGGGTTGGGGAATCCTTGTTCCTTTACCTTGTTCCTTTACATCTTCAAATGTCACTTTTCTTCTCAGGGAGGCCAACGACCCTGTTAAAAAATATCACTCCTTTCCCCCCACGTTCCCCACTCCCGTTCCTTGCTTTACAAGTACCTTCTATCTTTCTGTGTCTTTTACTTGTTTTTCTGTCTCCGCCCCCCTCCCACCCCACTGAAACATATGCTCCTTTGAGGATCGGCCTATTTGTCTATCTGGTGCATGACTGTATCCCACCTCAGAAAAGTTCCTGGCATATAGTAGGGTGCTCAGTATATATTTGCTGGATAAATAAATGAATACTGAGGCATAACTCAGGAGGTAAGAGGAGTTTTTCGTTTGCCCACTTAATACACATAGGCACTTAGGGGCATGGTGTGGGGCAACTTACCTGCAGGAATTGTCTGACTCTCTTGCAGCCTCCACACCTTCCCCAGTGCCTGAACCATCACAGGAGCTCAGTGTATTGGAGTGAATGGCAGATCTGTAGGTCCCCAGCCCTCCTCAGGAGTTTCTCAGGTTCCTTCATAGGGTGAAGATGGTCCCATTCAAGGCAGTTGCAGTGTCCTGCTCTACAGGACTTGGATGAACCTATTGGGAGCTCAAGGCTAGGGTTTATCATCCAAGGCTTTTTTTTTTTTTTAAGATTTTATTTATTTAACAGGATGAGAGAGCACAAGCAGGGGGAACGTTAGAGGGAGAGGGAGAAGCAGGCTCCCCACCAAATAGGGAGCCCCATGTGGGGCTCCATCCCAGGACGCTGGGACAGCAACCTAAGCCGAAGGCAGATGCCCAACCATCTGAGCCACCCAGGCGCCCCATTATCCAAGGCTTTTCATGGTATACAGGAGATGGGGTTGATTAGAAAGAGAAGCAATGTGGTACATGCCCTGGAATTATCAGTGGCCATTTCTGCTTTTTCTGGGTTGAGGCAATGGAGTGGAAATTCTCATTGTAAGTAAGGGACTGCTCACTTAACCAGGCCAGTAGTGGCTCAGACAACTCCCCTCGGGAGAGAGCAGCCTGTTCACTTGATCGAGGGGCAGGAGAACAACTAGTGAGTTGAATGGTGAGTGCACCTGGGAGCCAGAGTGGAGTGCGCCTGGTGGGGGGTGGGGTGGGAGAGAAGTGCCTAAATGTTGGTGTGAGCGGAAGTGAAGGCTTAGCCACAAAGGGCCAGGCTAACAGGTTTGTACTTGGTCCTATTCAGAGATTTTTAAGGAAGGGAACTTAAGAAATATAACTGGAAGCAGTAGGAGCTCCTATAGATGGGGACACAGAGAGGCTAGAGCAGGATCCAGCAGAGTTGGCTTGCAAATGAACAATTATTGAATTCTTGAATGAACAAAAGTAGGGAAACAAGCAAAGAAAAGGTTAGTTCACGTGATGGATAATGACCACCTGAGATCTGGAAAGGAGACATGAGGATCAGAAAGTGAAAATATTTGAGAGAATTTGAAGGGGGAAATGGGTAAGACCAATTAGGTGTGTGTATGTTTGTGTACGTCTGCAGGTGCTGGAGGAGGACTTGAAAGAGAGAAGGCATCAAACACATAGATGACTGCTTGGTTGCTTGTTTGAGGGAAGGAGTGGAGTCATATCAAAGGCAGAGTCAGGGAACTCAAAAGCAGGACCTACTTTTGTTTGTGGAGGTGCAACATTATATCATATTTGGATGTGTTGCATTTTATTTTTCATTTTTTATTTATTTTTCATTTTTTTTAAGTAGTAAGTAATGTGGAGCTTGAACTCATGACCCTCAGATCACGGTCTGAGTTAGGATCAAGAGTCAGACTCTTAACTGACTAAGCCACCCAGGTGTCCCACATTTTTTTTAAGTAAACTCTACCCCCAATGTGGACTCGAACTCAGGACCCTGAGATCAAAAGTCACGTGCTCTACCAACTGAGCCATTCAGACAACCCTGATGTGTTATATTTTAATCCTTAACCTCAAAGCATTCTGCTGATGTCCCATGATGAAAATGTGATTCTAAAGTTGAGTAGAGAGATTAGAGGTGAAGAGAGAAATTTGGAACTTATGCATACAAACATGGTAGCATTAGTCTTAGGATGGATAGCTTGGGGTAATGGAGTGTAGAGAAAAACCATGATTATACTTGTATCCCTGGAATCACACATATTTAAAGAAGCAAGTGGAGGGAGGGCTCCTTGCAAGTCAGAGAAGCATTTTCAGCATCCATCTTGGACGATTAGATGATCTTTGAGATAGAGGCTTCATGCTGGGAATAGTGGAGCAGAAAGATGGGAGGAGCCAGAAGATCAAGGTACATATCAAGTAATTTTATGTGCATGGAAGATAAATATTTATCATTTTTGTTATTTGAATTTTCTATTATATGCAGATATACATCATTATTACTAGCATGGTCCCCACCCCTGATCCATCCAGATAATAAGAATTAAGTCAAATGAAGAAATCAATGGTAATCATGTCGTAGCCTCTGGGACATCCTCTTGTTCTTTCTCAACTAGATTATAAGCCCTTAGGGGCAAGGATAAAGACTTATTTATATTGGTGTCACCAACCTTTCTCAGAGCTTTGGGCACAATTGTGTATGTTTAATAAATGTTTAATGTTAGTACTAACGGCAATAAATGAACTGTCCTTTCTTTGCACCTATTCACCACATCATAGCTGCATCTTGATGAGCATCACAAGAGTTCATAAGCTCTCAGCACTTTAGCTTTCTATAGTAAAAGTGGAATGATCACTTACCTCCCTTGAAAGGATTAAAGATGATGTTGTACATGTAATCTGAATGCTATGGTTTTCTGGTCAATGGGTGCAGGTGAAGGCAATTAATATCAATAACCCAGAGCTTCTATCCGAAGCTTGCAGGACTTCTGACCTCACTTTTAAGATGTCCCTCTTTTACCTGGTTTCCTGGAAGTGGGTTCGCAGGCCAGTCTCTTAGTTGGTACCCACCTTGACACACATCCTGTGCTTCCTCTCCAGGGAGTTTTCTCCTTACTCCATATGCTCTCAGCCTGGGATAGATCCACTGCCTCCTTCCACATCTTGTTCCAGGGACCACTATTTATTCCTTATGTATTCGTAAAGCCCTAAGCATGCTGCTCAAGACAGAGTGTGCCCTTAGTAAATGTGAGCTGTGTGTATTCTCTCCTGGGTGATGGGATGCAGGAATGTTAGTGAGACCTTCTTTTGGCATGGTTTGTCCAGCCTAAGTCATTCACCACAAACCTTTTCCTTTTTTCTTTGACCTTGACATCCCTGGAAGCAAAGATGATTTTTGCAGGGATGAAGGGATTCTCTTACTCAGGGACCATGAAGGTGAATGTGGAATATCTTACTGAGGATTCCAGTAGGAAGGGTTTATAGATCTAAAACAGAAATCATGATGGGTTTGAAACAGAACCAGCCTCATCTACAGTTTTCCACTCATGAGCAAACACCTGACCTTTAAGCCTGGCCTTCAGAATTAGTACCTTATGGATGGTAGTGACTCTTGAGACATGAGGCTGGACTGGATTGTCCATGGCCTTGGGCAAGATTCCTATCAGGAAACTTGGTTTCAAGATCTTCCAGTGTAAATGTTTGGTCTAGTCTTTCTTTCTCTGCAGGAGGAGCCTGCCACTCAATGATCAGCCAGGTGGCAGCATAAAGCAATAAAACCCGCAGACAGGGGAGACCTCTGTGGCTGCTCAGTTCTCTCTACACTCACTTCTCTTTCCCCATTGTTACCAGAGCAAACCCAGGACACGTCCCTGCTCCCAACCTCCCATTCTCTGAAAGCCTTTGGCTCAAAAACAGCGCGCCCCCCGCCCCCCCGCCACCCAAAGCAAAAACAAGCCACTAGAAGAGAAAGAGCAGAGAACCTGTTTAGGGCTGAAAATCTGTGGTATGTCATAGAGATCAGAGCAGATTGGTTTAAAAAGCCCTGTGGATTCCTGTGACCATCACTCCCCCATCTACCTCCCCTAACACAGCCCCAGTTTTGTTCAGTACTTCGGGTAGCAATTTCACAGGGCCACAGTGAGCAGGTGATTGATGATGGCTGTGTCCTCTACACTTTGGATGGTAGGAAGGAGCAAGAGGAAGGGAAGGTTCTCAGAGAAAGGCTACTGACAAGACACCTCAATTCTTGCAGGAGCTGCTATGGGATTGTCTTAGTGATGCCCTTAACCCTGGCAGGAGGCTGAGTATTTCTACCTTGGCATTGAGAAGGGTAGAGGCACAGAGAAGCCAATAGACCACCCTGTCTTGGGGTCATGTGTGATTCCAAAGATTAGTGTCCTCACCATTTAGCTAGTACTCCTCATCCTCAAGAACCCTTGTTCTTAATTCCCACAAAGAACATTGCATCTGTCATCAATTACTTGAGTAATTGTAACTGTACAGATCTCTGTGTCATTTTGGAGTACCAGGTGAATGTCTCCAATATAGCAGGCCCTGTAAAAAGGAAAGAAAATTGAAGAGTTAGAATCCACAGGGAATTGTTTATTTTTTAAAGGAAATTTTATTTACTAATTTGAGAGAGAGCGAGAGAGAACAAGAGCAGGAGGAGGGGCAGAGGGGGAAGCAGGCTCCCCGCTGAGCAGGGAACCAGATGTGGGGTTTGATCCCAGGACCCTGAGATCACAACCTGAGCTGAAGGCAGACACTTAACTTACTGACTGACACCCAGGTGTCCCCTCACAGGGAATTGTTTAATAGTGGTTTTTCCCTGAGTAGCCCAGTGCCTCAGAGAGAAGTCCTATTTCCATCTAACAATGTAGAATTAACGAATAAACTGAATCCCTAAGAAAAGTCACTTTCTTTTACTTCTCCAGCTATTAAGTAAAGGCTAATACCATGGGGCAGTTCATATCAGCTAAAGCCTTGGAGTTAATCTTAGCTGGCTCTAATCTAGGACAGCAAGAAGGTATCACTTCTGTCTTGTCTAGTTTCTATCCCAGACACAAATACCTCCCTAAGCTTTTGTTACTGATTAAAGATCAAAGCACAAATTGGGAACAACCTGAGAATCTCTCCAACTTATCATCTTGTCTTAGGACCTCTTGATAAGCCTCCTGACCCTGCAGAAACTTCACTTCTCATTACTATACTCTCCAGCAGTGCCTCCCATTCATAGTGTAAGTGGCCCCCCGTGTAGGGGGCTGACACTGCTTTACTCATTCCCACCTCAACCTAAGACATTGTTAAAGGGACAAGTTCTAAGATTATTCATCTCAACTTTCTGGTTTCTTTTTCTTTATTTCCTGATCCTGTGATGGGCACAAAACACGTGTACTACACTTAGCACTAAGAGGGCTGAGTTCTGTGGGAAGTAATTTCATCAAGCTGGCCTGCTGATTGGTTTCACACAGCATGTTAGGAAGACAATGGTGGAAACAGATGCTTCCCCTGTGAATATACCTTTAGGTGGCAATTGGTTTATGAGAGGATAATTTCTAAAATATTTTTAAAACCAAGTCAAGTACATTGCTAACCAGAACTGTCTCAAACTACAATATGTGACTAATAAAAGACAGATTTTATATTCCTAACAAGTGGCTCATTTTATTGTTTATTGTTAGGGACTTGCTGTTTCTATAATTTCCTTTTGATGCTATGAAGCTAGTGATCAGACACTGGGAAGCCAGTGTAGAAAACCCCCAAATCTCCACGATCATCCTTGCTAGGAGCACAACTGGCCTCAGGAAGATGGGCTTGTGGGGGAGACAATTTTCCACAGGTCTCTTGTGCCTGCACACTGTGTAGATGTACTGTCTGCTTTGTTCTCGACTGTCTTTTCAAGGTCGCCTGCATAGAAAATAGCTCTGGAGATAGAGGTAGCATAACCCTCCAGTCCCCGGGGGAACTGGGGCTTGAGGAACAAGCATAAGCAAATGCTGACATTCTGCCTACCACTGTGCTGCCAGTAATAAGTCTTTTGTCTCAGACCCAGGGGTCTCCTGTCTTCTCCCAGCATCTCTGTACTGTGGTGGACTAACTTGTTGGCTTGCATGTAGAGTAAAAACCTCAGACCCTTCATAGTTCTTGACAAGTTTCACCTCACTTCTGTCTTTCAAATATTGAAGAACCTTATATATAACTTTGGCTGCAAGGGAGTCTGAATCATGTGGGTTTAACTTTCCTTACTCTTCGGACAGAAAAGCACCATGTGGACCACACTTCCCTCTAGGGGCCTGTCATCTAGTTGGGATTTAAACAACAGCTACCACTGAACTGGGCTGCCACATCATCTGGGAACCGTGATAGGTGGGTTATATAACTTATTGTGAATCCTCACAACAGCTCTACAAGATAGACATTATTTCACTCCTTTTCTTCATGGGGAAACTTCCACAGGGATTCAGAGACATGCAGGGCCATACAACTCTGTGTCTGAGTCAGATTCAGACTTGGGTCTGCCTGACTCCACTTCCCCGGCTAGCATGAGGTGGTAAGTGCCAGTGTGGTCTTGGTGAAAGTTTTATTCCAGAAGCATTCAGAAAAGAGCTCTCACTACCCTGGGGCAAGGAAAGGGAGGGGAGGCTCAACTGATCTTTCAGGAAGAGTAGGACTTAAGTTAACAGGGTGCAAATGGGTGAATGAGATGGGGAAGAGAGAGAAGCTGGGAAGGGCAGCATGGTAAGATGCAAAGAAGTATGTGTTGGGGAGATACTGAATCTCATGGGGATAGAGGGATAGTGTAAAGGTCTGGTATAAAGGCTGGTGACTTTCAGAGTAAGACTTGATCCTACAGAGAGTGGTAGGAATATGAAGTTGCCATTACATGTCTCCCATTACCTTCTTTTTGCCACCGTCTTGTCTTTCAATCCAGATGCTTCCTGGGAAAGAGAGTTCATCATTTCTCTAAACCAGGCAATTCTGGGAGGGGAAAATGGCTGCCGGTTCAGCCATCACGGCAGCCTGTCTGTGAAGGCCCAGGGAGGCAGCCTCTTCCCCAAATTCTCCAGTGCAGGACCAGCAGAAGGAAGGCGTTAGCATAAAATGGAGAGAGAGCATGGAATATAGCTCACATTAGCAGACAATATTGCTTTGATTGCAGACAACACACATGAATTGAATTGATAAAGGAATCTTCCCATCAAAGCCAGAAATGAGTGGAAATTAACTTTAACAAAGTAAGCAACTGTGCTCAAGAGACAGATAGAAGAAACCTACCGCATACTTTGTACATGTCAGAGACGTAGAGGAACAAAGTGTTCAGGCCCATCAGCAAGCGCAAGAGTGATTAATAAACACTTACACGGACATTCATCTGACAGGCGACTGACAAAGCCCCACAATGATGGGGAGAAGGGGCATTTCTTCTTGATAGATGTATCTGAAATGCTCATTTACTCCTTTTTGATGGATTTAAATGTCCAGGTATTCTCTCTCCATAGAAATTGATTCTGAAATGGTGCTGGGTTAAAAATAAGGGCTAGAGATTTAACTACATCGATGTGGCAGAAAATGTATTCATCCTCGTCATCAATGCATAGATTGAAATGTGCTGTAGTTTAATGGGGGTTTGCGGGGGTGTTGTGGGGGAGGGCTACTTCTACTTGTTCTTTTTTAAAGTATAAAGTGAGAGACAGTTACTAAATCACTTTGCCTGAGATTCTGTGAACAGCATTAGAGAAGAAATACTAGCCTTTTTCTCCCCAGTCTGAAACAGTTTAAAAAAATTATCTATTGGAAACCAGTTCTCAAAGAATAGGCTTAATTTGGACTTACTAAGATTTGCTTTGGGTCTAAATTTTCCAGTGGAGGAGGCATGAATGTGACCACAGAGGACTGATTAATGTGGTCCCCAGAAGGCAGAGAAGCTCATATATTCAGGCCCCCATCCACTCTCCTCTTCCCAGATAACAAGGCAGGGTTGGGTTTGTCAGATTGCATTATTCACCATTGGTCCCAACATCCCTTTCTCTTGCCTGTGAAGCCCAACCCCAAGCAGGCTCCTGGCATTCCACTTGGAATTCTCCTTTGCCTGCTCAGGCAGACCTTATGGAAGTGCGTGTCTGAGAGAAGGAGTCCTGTTTGTGTAGCAATTATGCAGTTTCTACCTACACCAATGAGGTGATGACGCAAAAGGTACTCTCAGGTACCAATCTCCCTGGAAGACAGTATGTGTCTCCATCAGTCTCCAGACTGTCTAGGGCAAGAGAAGTCTGGCTTTGAGGGCTCTATATAGGGCAACTATAGTTGATTTCATCATTCCCATTCCCAAAGACTCAGATACAATAAGTGGTCTCGTGAATCTTAAAGTAAAATATAGGAAGCACTCTTCAAGTTCCCAAGACTCTATTTTTGGGAATGTATACCTGGGCACCAAAGCATGAGTCACAGTCCCTGCCAGCCCCACTCTGTCCCTATAGAGGTTAAAGAGACCATAGGGAGAAAGACTGTCTTCCTTTGGTCTTTCAACCCTGACAGAATCAAAAGAATTTGATAAATTAAGGAATGTTGTCCAGTGCTCTAAGGGGTGGCACTGTATCTGTTAGGAATTTTTCTAACTGCACATGACAGAAAATTTGACTAACAGTTCTTTAAACACATGGCACATGATTTTTTCCCCCCCAAAACAAACAAACAAACAAAAACCCAACACAACAAAAAAAACAGCTAAGCAGCAACACTCTTAGGAGACCCAGGCTTCTCTTATCTTTCCTCTCTGGCATCCCTAGTCTATTGTCTTTTGTCTTTGTTTTTATGTTTGTCCCTGCATGGTAGGCAGAAGGCTGCTATATTCCAAACTTCCCATGTTCCAGGCAGCGAGTAGTAGAAGAGAGATGGACAAATGCCTTTTCATCAGGAACCACTTCCTGGGAGCAATTTCTGTCAATTTCTGCTACATGCCACCCTTACTGGAAGGGAGCCAGGGGAAAGGGAGCGGGATGAGGATTAGGTCAACCAACCAGTGGTGTCTACAAGTACCAATGGCAATGACCACACAAAAGAGAATGAGGGGACACCTCTGGGATGGAAACTGTGATCAGGGATGTCTTGATCAGCTTGGGCTGCTGTAACAAACACCATAGACCGGGGGGCTTAAACAACACAAATTTATTTTCTCACAGTTATGGAGGCTACAAGTCCAAGATTAGGGTGCCAGCATGATTGGGTTCTTGGTAAGTGTTCCTTTCCTGGACATCTCAGCTCCTCACATAGTGTGTCTCTCCCTTGAGCAGAGAGAGAGAGAGAAAGCAAGCTCCTTCTGTCTTTTCTTATAAGGGCACTAATCTGACCATGAGGACTCTACCCTTATGACTTAATTACCTCTCAAAGCTCCACTTCCTATTACCATCACCTTAGAGTTTAGGGTTCCAACATATGAATTTGGGGGAGGGGGTGACACAACATTCAGTCCAGAGAGGGACCATGGGAATTGCAGGGTAGGATTTTTGTTTTGTTTTGTTTTGTTTTAAGATTTATTTATTTATTTTGAGGGTGGGGGAGGGAAGAGGGAGAGGGAGAGAGAGAATCTCAAGCAGACTCCCCCCTGAGTAGGGAGCCCGACATAGGGCTCTATCTCACAACCCTGAGATCCTAACCTGAGCTGAAACCAAGAGTTAGGCACTTAACTGAGTAAGCCACCTGGGTGTCCCATGTAGGGTACGTTTTTAAGTGAGGTTGACTGAAGATTTGCCACCTCAGGTCCTGACATCATGCAGCCTGCCAGGCTCACCTTTTCTTTTCATATTCGACTGTAATAGCTTGTCTGCCTACCCCATCCCAGGAACCATGGGAAGTCCAGTGCCTCCTAAAGTTTCTGGGGATCCCGGCATCCTGCTTCCACTGAAGCCCTCCCCTCCTCCCTGCAGAATGATCTTTCAGGCTGACTCCACCCTTCCTCCTTTATTCTCCAATGGCACCATTAACACAGGGGTCTGGCATGCTGGTGATGTTCTCTTTTCAACTCATCAAAAATCAGGAGTATGCGAATATCTTTCATTCATTTCAGTTGGCTGGTGTTTACTTTAATCAAATTCTTGGCTAAGGAATTAAACAGTATTTATGACAAAAATCTTTCTCAGAATGGTGAGTCTGCATTTTTAAAGAATATTTTCTGAAGGATTATTTACTTTTTCTTTCATTTTTAATCTAATTTTCAAGGGTTTTTCAGAACAATGTTCTTTTCCACCTTGAGATAAATTTTCTTTTCTTTTTCTTTCCTTTTCTTTTCTTTTTTTAAAGAAGGGGCATTTGCAGAGGGCTAGAGAGAATCTTAAGCCGGCTCCACACCCAGCATGGAGTCCCATAGGAGGCTCCATCTCATGACCCTGAGATTATGATCTGAGCTGAAATCAAGAGTTGGACACTTAGCTGACCATGCCACCCAGGTGCCCCCAATTTTTCTTTTTTTATCAAGTTTTTGGGCTGTTGTTTTTTTCTTGTGAACAAAATACATAAGTGAGCATTAGTCTCACTTATTTTAATGGGTTCTATGGTCATTCATTTCCTAAGACCCAACAGTCATATTTATTTAAAAGAGAGTGAGAGGGAAAAAAAAAAGCTGAAGTTGTTTTTTGTGTGTTTTCTTAGTTTGTGCTACCCATCACAAATATGAAAATGAACCTTTTCTATTTTCTTTAGCAATAACTAGGGCAAAGACCACAAATTAACCTCCCTCCATTAGGCACAATCAATGGAGATTTCTGTTTTTTCCCCTAGTCTAGACTCCTGTCTGAGAATGGATTAGAATGAGACACATTTCCTGCAAAGACCTAAGGACAAAGGGACCTGCTGATTACTGTCCATGTGACTTGGGGAAATGCCAGTCCTGAAGCTCTGGTTTGGGGTTCTCTCATGGCAGGAGGCAGTGATGGATGGAGTTCTAGTTTGAAGGTCTATGAATGAGTCACTCCTGCTGTGCCTGCTGGGGGCTGAGTTTTCTCGAAAGTCACAGTTGCCTGTCAAACCCTGTGCTGTTTCTAAGACGGGCCGAACTGGGAGCTGCTAATGACACAGTGTGTTGGGGGAGCACAGGCCCCCATGTCTGAGCACGCTGGATTGGTGGAGAGCCAAGCAGTTGGAGGACATTCAGAATCAGGCCATCAGGGATTTAGTAAAACTCTGGAATGAAGAGGGGGACATAAAGCTCCTTCCTTTTTGGGGGGTTCCCCCAAGATAGCTAGGAGCTCATCTTGGGTAGTTGGAAGTACAACCCTGAATGCTGTCACTTCCGTGTCCTGCTGTACAGCTCCAGCTTCAGCTGAGCCCCTCCAAAGAGGGAACTTGAGGTTGAAAGCATGAGGCTGCCCTTGGGAGGGGAATCACCTCTAGGCTAAGTCACTCATGTCCACATCATTCAAGACTGTAGTCATTTAGAGAGGGGCAAAGAGGGAAACGCCCTTCAGCCCCAGGAGCCTCTTTATAGAGGCGGGTGCCTCTCCCAAAGGATGTAGGTGCAGGTGCTTGAGACCCATTGGAAGGAGAGGGAACTGTGGAGATTGGGGAACCAGGATGGCAGCTGGGGCTGGAGGCTGAGATCCATATGCCTTTGTGTTGGTCATTCATTCACCCGTTTAACAGCCAGTCCACTGGCACCCTGCTAGAAGCTGAGGTCACATTGACGTGTCTAAGACACCATCTGTGCCACCACAGAGACTTTATATGTGTCAGAAAGAAGGGTGGGACATCTCCACACAGAACAGCAGGGACCCAGGGAGGAGTGGGGAGTTTATCAGGGTGGGTGATTCTTGAGATGAGGGTTGAGCAATGAGAAGGTGTTGTTCGGGTCGACTGCCGGGAAAGGTATCTCGGGCAGAGGGATCATGTGAGCGAAGGCACAGAGCAGAAGCAGCCTGGCCTCTGGGAGAGATGCAGGCAGCTCTGTAGGACTGGAGGACAGGGCTGGGGGAAAGGCGAGGCCAGAGAGAGGAATGGGGTTTAGAACAGTGCTGCCTGATGGAAATCGTAAGTGGGCCACATATGTGATTTTAAATTTCACAGTAGCCAAATTTAAAAAGTAAAGAAAAAAAAAACAAGTGAAAATCATTTTAATAATATACATTTTAAAATCTAAAATATTATCATTTCAACATGTGATCCGTATAAAATCATTAATGAGATATTTTATAGTATTTCTCTAAGTCATCAGAATCTGGTGCCTATTTCGCGCTCACCTGCGTTGGAAGTGTTTCATAGCCACATGGGGAGGGTACCGGACAGTGCATGTCTGTATGAAGGGACTTTTGGGTGGGTTGGGGAGTGGATGTCGTCCTGAGAACAAAGAGGGGGTCACTGAAGCAGGGAATGGCATGGTCACTTTTGTGTTCTAGAAAGATCTCTGGCTAGAGTGGGAAGAAGAACCAGCTGGGGCAGAATTGCACTAGACCAGGCAAAAAGAAATGCCCCCAAATAGAACATTGTGCAAAAGTGTGTGTATGTGAGTGTGTGAGAAAGAGGGAAAGAGAGAGAGAGAGGAAAAGATGCATATGCACATATTTCTTGGGAAATGCACTTCATAGCAGCATTAGAAAGCAAAATTTCTCCTAATAAATGTGGGTGATTTAACCACGTGTGTTTTTGGTTTTCCATGGAGACAACTTTCCAGTGTTGTGGTAGCAGGCCTCCCCCTCCCCCAGTCCAGGCAGAGGCTCTATGGGCTTGAGCGCCTGGGCTGCTGGTGAGGGGCTCTGAGATGGGAGCCAGTGTGGGCAGGCAGGAGGTTGGCAGTGCACCCCCGCCTCTCCTTAGGGCACAGAAAGATTCCAGAATCTCAGGACAGGTGGAACTGTTTTCCCAGACACTTAAGTTCTGCTCTGTGCACCTTCTCTGAGCCTTGGCTTTCTCATCTCCAAGACGGACATTGTACTCACCTGAAAGGGCTATTTAGAGAAACACATGGGACAATATAGGAAAATGGCCTGGAGCAGAGCCACCGATGGCTGCCACCCAGTGAGCACTTGGTCTAGGTCGCATTCTGTCACAGGCTCCCATGCTGTGTCCAGCAACCTTGCTGCCCCTTCTCCTTTTAGTTAGTGAATGGTGGCTGAGAGGTACTAAAGGGACCAGTGGGCAGCTATCATGCACTTGTTTGCAGGCACTCCGTAAGTGGGAATACTCTTCCCTCCCCCGCCTCCCCTCCCCTCCCCTCCCGCTTCTCCTCTCCTCTCCTCTCCTCTCCTTTCCTTTCCCAGTAGTCTGACTCTCTACCCTTTCTCCTTGTTTCCAGAATCCAGATTCTCCTGCTTCTCAGCATATGCTGGCCTCAGTCTTCTCTGCAAGTGAGCATAATTAGAGCCACCTCCTCTAGGGCTATAATGACACAAAGTCAGGCCTGTGGAAGCTCTTTGTTGAGTTTTCACCGGCCTGACATATCACCAGAGAAAATTACTCAGGGCCTGTCCTGTCCTGCAAGGGCATCCAGGGGATGGTGTCTTATTTCAGAAGGGCTGGGATTGCTACAGGGTGGGGAAGATTTAGAAGAGGTTAGAGAGGCTGTAGGTCTCAGGGAGAGAGCAAGGTGTTGGAATGGTAAGGGCACTTGCATATTTGTGGGTGTTAGTATGTTCTGGATGATCAGGAAGCTGCTTTGGTATGTGTGTGGCCATCTTCCTTTGTTCTCTCCTTGGGTGGTGTGTAGTCAGTGATCATTATCATGCTTGTCGGAAGCATTGTTCTAATCAGGTCTTGATGCCACACGGGTGCCCCAGACACTCAAGGTAAATGAGAGCCCAAGGAAACCCTTCCTGAATACAAAATTCTGTCCAGAGAAGTCTTGGAGATGGTCTGTTTACATAAGTGTCTGTGAGTGTAGGCAGGAGGCAAATTGTAAATTTCCTGCATCAGCCGGGGCTGCAAGGTGGAGCCCTTTGCAGGACTGGGTCCTTGTTGCATCCTCAGCGGGCCTGTGCATCTGCAGTCTGTTCTAAGCGGTGGCCACCCCGTCCAGGCTGACCTACTGATACTTAGACACGCTTCTGAGAGCCCATCTGGCTGAGCAGCAGTTCTCTGTCTGAAGAAGCCTGGGGCTTGCAGTCTTTTGGTCAGATATAGATTCCAGCACTATGAACAATGTGACCTTGAGCAAGTCATTTACTTTTCCTAAGCCCAAGTGTTCTCAACTGCAAAGCAAAGCTAAAAATACTCGTTTCTCTACACAGGAGAGGTGCAAAACACAAATGAAAGGATGTGAAAAGTGCTTAGTAAATAGAATCTCTAGGCCAATGTGTGGTACTATTATTATTATATGTTCCATGAAGGACTGTTCAAAATGCACTGCAAGACCCCTGAGGAGGAAGCCTGAGATGATTGTGAGAGTGTCACATGAGGGCTGCGCCCTGGTAGGGGATCCCCATGGTGTACTGATGCCCAGAGCACTGCATCTGGGGCACACTGGCACTCTTGGCCCTAGTTGATGGCCCATGCATCAATCTCAAGCCTCTTGAGATCCCAGGCAAATCCAGGTCACTAAGGCCAAGGAGTCTGGACAACTTGGACTTCATCCAACTGCCAGTGGTCTCCAGAGAGCTCCAAGCTGGTGAGTGCAAGTGGTATAAGGTCAAGACGAGAAAGCTGACCAACTCCCACGAGGTGATCATCACCCAGGGCGAGCCTACCAATGACCAGGGGCTGGTCCTCTGCCTCGCAGGACTTATATTTTCCTTCAAATTTAATTACACTTGGGAGTTCTGACTCACCTTTCCAAGCTCACAATAGGCTAATGCATGAGGCTAGAATACCCACTTACTGATTTACAGTGAAAAACATAATGGTCCAACTGACCAGGTCAACACATGGTTTCCTATTATTAGATGGGTATTGCAACAAGCGGAATTGTCAGAATTAACAGTATTAATATAGAAGGTTATTTAATGAGCTTGGAATTGGAATGGGAGTTGTTTAGATGAATTCAATAATAATATTAGGACAGATATATTCTTTTCCCTAGAAGATAACCCAGCCAAGGGAATAAGGCAGGGTCAAGTTCCTGGTCAAACAGCCCTATTTCCAGAGATCAGATGGGCACTGCCGTTGATCTTGGGAGTATACTTTTTCTAACCTTCCATTATCAACCCATCTGTCTTCTCATTGGCATTTTGTATTTTTAGCTGTGGTTCACATCCAATCAGGTTAGAGTGGGATCCTGCAGGCCCAGCGTCCATTGATTTTTCTAGGTCTCTCTGCCTCCACTTTGTGTCGATTGCACAGTTCACCTCCACAGAGCAGTCTTATTCCTTATTTCCAAATGCTTTGGAAAGAGAGGCAGGTGGACCCTAGGCTGGGAGTGGGGGCTGGAGTGTAATGATTCCAGGAGGACCGTCTGACTTGGAGTGAGATGCCCAGTAGCAGCTGGGGGACACTGGGCTCAGGCCTTAACCCCTGACAAGAGCTAATAGATTGTGGCGGTGGTGGTCAGGCAAATAGATGGGTCAGGTCTCCAGTACAGCTGAGCCACATGACTCACCCAGGAAAGCAAGGCAGAGACCTGGTGCTGAAGGTGAGCAGGCCGGGGAGGTGGTGAGAGGAGAAGGCAGACAACAGGGTCTTGGCTCTCCTGTCCGCCCCCAGGGCTCACCAGTTACAGAGAGAGCCACAAAGTCAACACCAGGTGCCCTGTGCTATTGGGGACTGGGAGAGGTGGACCCTGCCTATGGGTGGGCCTATGGCCTACAAGGGCCTGATATGCTCAGCTGCATGGCACCAAGGCTAAAAGAAAAGGTTTGGAGAGAGGGGGATGTTGGCAAATGTAAGGAGAACCAGTGTTAATCTCATGGGCTAAGTAAATATTCTCTGATGTGTTTTGGAAAGGTATTTGTCAGGTCAAAGTGAGATGGGGACCTCCTGGAGATCTTCTCCTCCTTGCCCTAGGCTCACCCCTAGCATCTTGCTTTTGGGACAGGCCTATGGAACCTTTCCCAGACTATGAACGACCACTTGCCACTGTTATCCACAGCACTGTGTCAAAGATTCTGTACCAGGGCAAGTGGTTACAAGCACTGGCTTTAGAGAGAGACGTGGTTTGAATCCCAGCTCTGCCACCTGCTGGCTGTGGGACATTGTGCAAATCAGTTAACCTCTCCGCCTTAGCTTCCTCATGGATGAAATGGGAGTGTTCATTTTTACCTTATCTGTTTGTCATGAGGACTTAAGTGCCAGTTCCTGGCCTGAGTAAACTCTCAACCAATCATTGTTGACTGATAAAATGAGGTGATGTTTGTAGGGTTCTTAGACAGTGAGTGACAGAGAGCGAATGTTCAACACTAGGAAGTAGTATTAACATTGTCACGTTTAGGACTGCAGAGCTCAGGGCCCAGCCACATGGGTCATGGGTCACCTGAGCCCCCAGACACAGCCATTGAGAGGAGAGTGCACATCTCCCCGGCCCTGGCCATGTGGTCATGGTGTCAAACCTCAGTCTGCACAACCAGAACGCAATTTAAAATTGTGATGGCTTGTTTAAAGTGCTTGTGCTCAGGAACACACACTCACCCAGGGCAGTGCCCTCTTTCGCACCTCCCCTTGGATGACCACAAAGGTGCATAGAAGGGCATGTGCCTTGACTCATTTGTCCCATGCAGTATCTGAATTTGCTCCCTCACAGAAGAGCCCAGGAAGGGAGTCCACGTGGTTTTTTCTTCCTTATGGCTAACAGGATAGAAGCCTATGTTCTTCTCTTAGTGCTGCATAGACAGCCTTAGGAGTGTCTGTGAATAGCCATTTCATGTCCTGATGAGTCTTCATCTCTTCTAGGCACGGCCATGTAGAAGAGTTCCCAAGATAAAATAAATGGCTGCTGCTTGCCTTGAGGTTCACCCTGTCCAGTGCCATACCCCCTCCCCCTGGGGGTCTCAGTCTTGCCTCCACATGACCCAAGTCCCCATCATATCCTCAAATGGTCTTCAACCTGAGAACCAGCAAGGCTAGAGACAGATGTAATTTTGGGATTTGCAGGGCCTATGAGATGAAGAAAAACAGCATCCAGCCATCCTAGCCAGACTCCTCTGCCTGGTTAGACTTATGGCTAGGAGCCACAATGTCAGGGAAATATGGCTGTGGTCTAGACAGCGTGTACCCAAATTCTGCCTTGTCTGTCCACATCAAGGCATAAGCCTGTCTATGAATTCAGAGCTTGCTGGCCTCACCCCCTTGGTGTTACACAGTGAGGAAAATTTGGGGGATGGCTCCTGGTTGGAAAGCAGCCTGCCTCACCTGTTTTAGACTATGAATTTCAGAGAACCTGCTTTGGACATCAGTTACCCAAAAGAGGTGGCAGATGTCATTGAAGGAGAGCTCAGGCAGGGTTTATCTGCCACACCCCGACTCCCGTCTCTGGCCAATAGAATCAAGAGTGTGACTGAAAATCGTTTCGAAAAAACCATTAAGAGTCAACTTGTCATCAAGCCAGGATGCCAGGCAAGTCCTAAGATCGTGATGGGTCTGAAATGTCCAGAAAACAGAGGTAGTTTCAGCTTCCAGTGACTTCTGGGGCAAGACCCCAAAATTGTTTCAGTCGTAATTATTTTTTCAACTGTTTTGTCAATAGAGTTATTCATTGTTGCCCAAGAAACCACATTTCCCACCCCTGGCCTTGCAGGAGAGGCTGGAAGGAGCCATCACTCTCTTCCTGACCTCACTGGCAGATCAATATTCAACTCCCTTCAAAACCTACATCATCATCACCTACAACAACAGCAACTGTGGTGCCCAGTGGGTGTCCACCATGTGTGGGGCTCCTGGAATCCTCACAACAGACCTGCAGTTAGCATTGTTCTTCCCATTTCACAGATAAGGAAATTGGGATCCAGAGACTTTTCATCACTGAACTAAGAACTCCTGATTGTCCCCTCTGTTCTCAGTTCTCTTTCGAGGAAATGCTGCCTGAAGAAGAACAGGGTATAGACTCCTTCCTTCTGTCTACCCTCTCCACTTTTATTCTTCTTGCTTTTTTCCTTCAAAAAATAGGCATTGTGTACCTACTGGATGTCAGATATGGTCCCAAGCCCCAGGGATTCAAAGAGTAGTAAGAAAGACTGCCTCTGGCCTTAGGGAGGACATCCCTTCGACATCATTTTAGTAGAACGTGATGCATGCTAGAATACATAAGTACTTGGTGCTTCACATGGAGATGACAGATTGAGTCCTGCAAAAATATTTTTAAATTGTTGGTAGTAATAAATAGACTAGAAAGTACTGTTCTACGGCTAGGTGATTAAAATACATAAATTTTTAAAAAGACATGCTTTATCCATGCTCTTTTTTTCAAAATATTTTCAAACAGAAGTAGGATCATGCTGTATTGATTTTTTTCTTTAATTGACTTAATAGTTTTAATAATAGATTTATAAATGCATCTTCATTAGAGAAGTTCAGATAATACAGGAAAAGTTACAGTTAACTTTGACTGCCGCCCCCATTCCCTGGTTTCAGTTTCAGAGGAAACCACTGTTAAAAATTTTATTTATGTTCTTCTACCCCTTCCACATTCCCACGCACGCACGCATGCATGCACACATGCACACTCTTTCACAATATCCTTTTTTAAACCTCATTTCATATAACTAAGTATACTTTTTTTCAATATTTAATGTCTGAAAAAGGTTTCATTATATACCATACCATACATGATTTAGCTAATTTGCCCTGTTGGGTGGCAAGTAGATCGTTGACAGTATGTTTGATATTATAAACAGTTGCAATGAATCATCTTGGGCTCTAACTCTTTGAGTTTATAATGACATTATTTTTCTTAAGAATATCATTCATAGAAATGGGGTTTCTAGATAAAAGGATACTTACATTTTAGGGCATTTGATTTATATTCCCTTTCCAGAAAGCTCGTAGCAGTGTACGCTCCTGCCAGTTCTGTATGCATGCCTATTTGCTCTCTCCCTCAATCTAGACTGATATTTATATGGATTTTGGATTTCTTTGATTACTATAGTGATTGAATACTTT
This sequence comes from Callorhinus ursinus, assembly GCF_003265705.2. Classification (NCBI taxonomy): domain Eukaryota; kingdom Metazoa; phylum Chordata; class Mammalia; order Carnivora; family Otariidae; genus Callorhinus; species Callorhinus ursinus. Next base: position 68,873,974 of record NW_027397069.1, read on the forward strand.
TGTGATAATTATTTTTCTTCTTTACTTATAGGTATTCATCCTTTAGGTATTGAAAACTCTAACCATTTGTTGCAGGTAATCTTTACTACCTTGATTTGCAGTAAAATGTTTTATAAAATATGGGCGCCTGGGTGGCTCAGTTGGTTAAGCGACTGCCTTCGGCTCAGGTCATGATCCTGGAGTCCCGGGATCGAGTCCCGCATCGGGCTCCCTGCTCAGCGGGGAGTCTGCTTCTCCCTCTGACCGGCTCTTCCCTCTCGTGCTCTCTCATTCTCTCTCTCTCAAATAAATAAATAAAATCTTTAAAAAAATTTTATAAAATAAAAAAACTATTAAAAAAGAGACAGAAATGTAGAATGTAGACAGTACAAACCCCCTATGTAGAAGGATGGAGTTGTAGTGTTCACCTCCTTTCCCCCCTTTTGTCTTTGCTGTTAAGGTCATAGTAAATTTAGTATACCATATCGAAGTTATGCTTTGAGAAGTGGTCAATTTTAGCAGATCCAGGATGGAGACAAGACCAATTTTGAGTTGCCAGAATTTGGATGTGTAGAGAAGTAGAAAGGATCCAAGGGAGGTTGTGTGGAGGAGTTCAGAAATTGAGGGTTCAAGGAAGGGAGGGACTGCCAAATGTCCAGCTGAGATAAATTCTAGATGGACTGAAGGAAAACACAAAGATGTGCTTGTGTCATCCTCTGGAGGCCATGTCTACTATGATTGGTGGATGACAACCTTGCATTCTTTCTGATGATCCTTGACTTTGTGCCCTACTGAACAGGGCAGGTATATTCTCAATGCCACTTCCTAGAGAAAAGTGCTATTTTGTTGTGGTAGGCTGACTAGTGCCCCCTCAAAGACATCCACATCCTAGTACCTTACATGGCAAAAGGGATTTTGCAGATGTGATTACGGATCTTGAGGTGGAAGAGTATTCTGGATTATTCAGGTGAGGCCAATATGATTACATTTAGATAGAATTTACATTTTAATGATATTGAATCTTCAAGACTATAAACAAGTTGTGTCTGTTCATTTATTTAGACTTTTAAAAATGCATCTCAACAATTCAAAACAATTTCTTGGAGGAGTTTGTGTAGAACTGGTAAAATTTTTTTCCATAACTGATTGCTAGAATTTACCAGTAAAGCCATCTGGGCCTGGAGTTTTCTTTAATGGAAGATTTTTAACTACAAACCTGATTGCTTTCATAGATATAAACATATTCAGGTTATCTGTTTCTTGTTGAGTGAGCTTTGGCAATTCATATCTTTCCAGAAACTGGAAAATATTTAATCTGTCAAATTTATGGTCATATTCCCTTTTTATCTTTTCTAACAATTGTAGACTCTGTAGTGATGTCACCTATCTCATTTTTTAGATTGGTAATTTGTGTATTTTCTTTTTTTCTCTTTCAATCTGGTAGAAGTTTACCAATTTTATTGATTCCTCCACCAAATAAAACAAATAAAACAAAATAAAATTGATTCTGCCCCCCCACCAAATAAAACGAACTTCTGGTTTAATTAATTTTCTGTATTGTTATGATGTTTTCTGTTTCATTAATTTCCATTCTGATCTTGATTATTTCCTTTCCTCTGTTTAAATTTAATTTCTTCATCTTTTTCTCATTTCTTTTTTCTTTTCTTTCTTTTTTTTTTAAGATTTTATTTATTTATTTGACAGAGAGAGACACAGCGAGAGAGGGAACACAAGCAGGGGGAGTGGGAGAGGGAGAAGCAGGCTTCCCGCCAAGCAGGGAGCCTGATGTGGGGCTCGATCCCAGAAGCCTAGGATCATGATCTGAGCCGAAGGCAGACGCTTAATGACTGAGCCACCGAGGCGCCCCCTTTTTCTCATTTCTTAAGGTGAAAACTGGTCATTGATTTGAGACTTTTCTTTCTTCTAATATAGGTATTTCATGTTATAAATTCCCCCAGGTATTGCTTTAACAATTATCTCATGAATTCTTTCATGTTGCATTTTCATTTTTATTCAGCTCAAAAATGCATTCTAATTTACATGACACATGTTTTTGAGAAATATATTATTTAGTTTCCAGGTACTTGGGAATTCTCCTGATACTTTCCTATTATTGATTTTTAATTTAATTCTATTGCAGTTCGAGAACATACCTTGTTTGACTTGAATCCTTTAAATTTTTTGAGACTTGCTTATGCTTCAGAATATGATCTTTCTTGGTAATTGTTTTATACATACTATAAAAGAATGTTTAATCTGCCTTTGTTTAGTGAGAGTCCTATAAGTGTCAGTTAGGTCAAACAGGTTGATAGTGGTGGTCAAAACTTCTATATTCTTTATTAAAAATAAGTTTATTTATTTAAGTAGTCTCTGCACCCAATGTGGGACTCAAATTCACAACCCCGAGATCAAGAGACTCTACTGACTGAGCCAGTCAGGTGCCGCAAGTTTTCAGTATTCCTACTGATCTTCTGTCTACTCGTTCTATCAATGATCAGCACAAACATAATTGTAGATTTTTCTGTTTCTCTTTGCATTCTATCATTTTTTTGGTCCATGTATTTTCAAAGTCTGCTATCAGGTGCACACATTTTTAGGCTTGTTACATCCTACCAGTGAATCAATTCCTATATCATTACATGGTTACTCTATCCTAGTAATATTCTTTGTTCTGAAATATACTTTGTCTGATATTAACATAACTATTCCAGCCTTTTTTTTGGTGGGTGTTAGCATGGTATATCTTTTCTCATTATTTTACTTTTAATCTAGTTGAATTTTTATATCTAAAATGGGCTTTCTGTATGTAAAATTTGACAATTAGATAAAAATCTCTGCCTTTTATTTGGGGTGTTAGGCCATTTACATTTAATGTGCATTGAAATGTATTACATTTAATGTGTATTGATCTCATTTTGCTATTATTCATTTTCTATTTTTTGCACCTGTTCTTTGTTCATTTTTTCCATTTTTCTGCTTCTTATATGTTAATTATATTTTTAATGACTTCTTTTTATCTTTTGTTGGCTTATTAACTGTAACTGCTGTGTCATTTTAATAATTATAGTATACTTCTTTTAATTTATCACGCTCTACTTTCAAACCATGTTTCACCACTTCACATATAGTGTAAGAACCTTACAGTTGTATTCTTGTATTTCTCCCGTCAGCCCTGTGTGCAATTGGGTCATGCATTTATTTCTACCTATGTTATAAACCTCACAGCATGTTATTATTATTTCTGTTTAAAATGATAGAATATTTTTAAGCGATTTAAATAAGAAGAAAGAGTTTTATATTTATTTACGTAGTTACCTTTTCTGGTATTTTTCATTGCTTCAGGTGTACTCATATTTCTATTGGGTATCATATGAATACCAAAGGACTTCTTTGAACATTCTTGTGGATAACGAAGACTTTGTCAACTTTTGTATCTCTGCATAGTCTTTATTTCACCTTTGTTTCCGAAAGATGTTTTCACTGTGTATAGAATTGTAAATTAAAATGTTTTTCTTGGGGCGCCTGGCTGGCTCAGGTGGTAGAGAATGCAACTCTTGATCTTTGGGTTGTGAGTTTGGGTCCCACATTGGGTGTAGAGATTACTTAAAAATAAAAACTTGAAAGTGTTTTCCTTTTAATATTTTAAATACATTGCTCCACCATCTTCTCATTTCCATTATTTTCTATGAAGAAAACATTCTCTGTTATCCTTGTTTTATCTGTATGTAATGTGATTTCTTTCTCTGGTTACTTTTAAGATTTTCTCTTTATCACTAGTTTGGCCAATTTGAATATGAACTGCTATGATGCAGTTCGTTTCATGTTTACTGTTTTTGTATTTCATCAACTTTATGGATGTATCAATTATTATATTTAACAAATTTGGAGAATTTTTAGCCATTGTCTCTCCAAATATTTCTTCTGTATCTCTCCTTCAGGAACTCCAATTACATGTATATCTGGCCACTTAAATTTGTCCTTCAACTCACTGATGCTCTGTTCATTTTTTTCAAATTTTTATTTTTCTTGGTTCCCTTTTAGATAATTTTTATTGCTATGTCCTCAAATTTACTAACCTTTTCTTTTAAGCTAACTAATCTGCCATTGATCTTTTCAACATACTTTTTATTTCAGGCATTGAAGTTTCATCTCTAGAATTTTGATTTGGATATTTTTCATATCTTACATGTCTCTACTTAACTTTTTGAATTATCGAATACAATTATAACAATTGTCTTAATATTCTTTTCTGCTAATTTTAATGTTTGTGTCAGTTCTGGGTGGCTTTTGATTAATTGATTTTCCTCCTCACTATTGATCATATTTTTCTGCTTCTTTGCATGCCTGGTAATCTCTGACCAGATGCCAGACATTGTAAATTTTTCCTTGTGTGCTGGGTGTGTTTGTATTACTGTAAGTATTTTCGAACATTGTTTTGGGATGCCATTAGGTTACTTGTAAACAGTTTGGTCCTTTTGAGTCTTGCTTTTAAGATCTGTTAGGCAGGCCATAGTCATGCTTAATTAAAAGGTAATTATTTTCTTCTACTGGGCAAGACCCTTCAGAATAGTGCACCCAGAGAATTGTGGGGTCTTTCAGAACTGCTGGTGGGAGCAAATACTATTCTCAGCCTTGTGTAGGTACTGAAAAATATATTACAGTGAGAGTAGTGCTGTTCCCTCTCATCCTTTTGGATAGTTCTTTCCCCAAATTCATGTAGTTTCCTTACATGCATATGTTGATCAATATTGTCCTGAATAGTCAAGGGGATCCTCTGCAGATTTCTGGGTCTTTTCTCTATGCAATTTTCTTCTCTGTGAACTACTGTAATCTTGGTTTCCCCAGACTTTCAGGTCTGTCTGCTCAACTCAGGAGTCCATAGGACTCTGCCTGGGTGCCCTTTCCCTGGGCCATGGCCTTAATACCCTCTCATGGTAGTAATCTGGGGTAATTGTAGAACTCATTTCATTGTTGTTGTTGTTTTCTGTCTCTGGAGGATTGCTGTCCTTTATTGCCCAATGTCCAGTACCTTGAAAATCACTGTTTCAGACATTTTATATTTTAATTTTGGGTAGTGGAGGCAGAAGAGTGGTTTTAGTTGAGAGGGTAGATCTGGTTCTATTCCTCCATCTTGTCTGGAAGCAGAAGTCTCAAGTCTATTCTATGATAAAATGAGTCCAACAAATAGAGATTCACAAGAATGCAAGTTTTTTTTTTATAGCCATTGTAATAGTCCTTTACCAATTACAAGTTTATTCAGATTTTATACTTCTCATAAAGTCAAAACTTGAGTTTAGTTTTGTGCTATCTATTGAAAAAGGATTAACTAGAATATGGTAATTCACATAAGAATTTATAATATCAGTTATATCAGTCTTGGTTCATTTACTTTTTTCATTTACTTATTTAACAAATATTGAAAACTTACTGGGTAACTATTGTGTGCCAGGTGCTGTGTAGGTCAAAGGAGATAACAAAATAGGCATGCTCATGAAAGTCACTGCCTTTGAGGAAGACAGTCCTGAGAGAAAAATATGTATGATACGGTGAGATTGGTGCTGTGGTGGGTAGGTGAAGAGTGGTTTTGAAGCACGTAGAAGGGGGTACAACACTCAGACTGGATGTGTGTGTGTGTGTGTGTGTGTGTGTGTGTGTGTGTGTGTGTGTGTGTGTTGGGGGTGGGTGGAAAGGAGCTGGTCCTAAAGGCTACCTGGAGCAAGTGATGCTTGAACTGAGACCAGAACTAATAGTTTGTAATCAAGAGAATGATATGCCCAAACCAGAGTTAGGGACATGTGTGAAAATCAGGTGATGAGGAAGAATACATAGGTGTTCTGAAGACTGAAAGCATATCAATTTGGCTGAAACACAGGGGTCCAGGGAGCTGGGGAGATGGTGGGGAAATATGAGGCATTTCATATCATTTACAGAGGAAGAACCCTCATGGTGCTTCCTCAGAGAGCAAAAACAGGCTGTGAGAGCTATTGGGCTCATCTGTTTTACAACCTCAATGTGTCAAATCAGGGAATTTTTTTTAAGACTTTATTTATTTGAGAGAGGGAGAGCAAGAGGGAGAAGTAGACTCCTTGCTGAGCAGAGAGCCTGATGTGGTTCTCAATCCCAGGACCCCGAGAACATGACCCGAGCTGAAGGCAGACATGTAACTGACTGAGCCACCCAGGTGCCCCAAATCAGGGAATTTTTAAAAAAATAAAACAGAAAGCATTCAGATTGTGTCCTCTCCCTCTTACTGCCCCAAAGGAAGAGAGGAACCATCATCAATGGCAGAAGGCAGTTGCCGAAACAACACCTAGAGCCAGCTTCATGCTCAGAAGACAACACTGCACCTTCTCATGGTTTCAGGTACTTGACATGATTAGAGAAACTTCTCTAGTAGCAAACTATAGAAATGATCCCTTAAGGTATAGTCTTAAATCAGGGAATATTTTAACTGAGTCATTGCTAGTTTCTTTCTTGTCTAGCAGTATCCATTTGTCTTCTTAGCAAACCATTGAACATTCTTCAATGTCCATCCCAACACTAGAAGAAAACATACAGGTGAATAATTCTGTGATCTTGCTAATGGAGAATGTCTGTCTAAGTGGAATAGCGAAAGTAAAAATGTTAAATGACAAGAGTGGCAGCTGATGTCACAAATATTTAAAACTTCTGTATGTGCCTAAACCAGAATTAAAAGGTAAAAAAGCTGAAACAAATTTTTGGAAGAAATCTTGGTGTTTTCTTTTTCTTTTTTTAAGATTTTATTGATTTATTTGAAAGTGAGAGAGCACACGCACGCAAGCTGGGAAAGAGACAGAGGAAGACAGAATCCCAAGCAGACTCTGTGCCGAGCACAGAGTCCGAAGTGGGGCTCGATCCCATCACCCTGAGATCATGACCAGGAGATCACAACGCAAGCGGAAACCAAGAGTCAGACACTTAACCGACTGAGCCACCCAGCCGCCCCAATCTTGGTGTTTTCTATTACAATTTAAAATGTATGACTCAGGGCGCCTGGGTGGCTCAGGTGGTTAAGCGACTGCCATCGGCTCAGGTCATGATCCTAGAGTCCCGGGATCAAGTCCCGCATCGGGCTCCCTGCTCAGTGGGGAGTCTGCTTCTCCCTCTGACTCTCTCCCTTCTCATGCTCTCTCTCTATCTCATTCTCTCTCTCAAATAAATAAATAAAATCTTAAAAAAAATAAAAAATAAAATGTATGACTCAGCAGTTGAACTTCTATTAAATTATTCTACAGAAATACACAAACTAGTGCACCCAGATACATGTATGAGGATATTAGCAATAGGATTGTTTGTGGTAGTGGTAATCGTGGTGGTAAAGAATTCTTAATTCTAAAATTCTAAAAATTCTTCTGGAAAGGATGAGATGAATAACATATGTTCCATTTAGATAATAGGATACCACACTGTTTATTTTTAAAAAGGTAAATTTATATGCACAGACATAGAAAGATGTCAAAGATATAGACAGATAGGTATAAATACATAAACATACACACAAATGGACCACATCCAAGATATACACATATACATACTCATATTTAGTAAGATATATAGAAGGCAAAACCAAAACAAAACAATCTGCTTGAATAAATGTCAACCATTCTATTAGTTTCCTTTTTCTACTATAACAAAGTACCACAAACTTAGTGGCTTATAATGACACAGATTTACTCTCTTCTAGTTCTGGATGTCAGAAGTCTGAGATCAGTCTCCCTGGAGCTAAAGTCAAGGTGTTGGCAGGGCTGGTTCCTTCTGGAGATTCTAGGGGAGAACCCATTTCCTTACCTAACATTTACATTTTCTCCCAAATTCTTCCCCAAATCTAGGGTTTAAATTCAATCCAATTCCAATCAAAACTGAAGCAGGAATTTTTGGCAGAATTTGACAAGATTATTCTAAAATTTATATGGACATGCAAACAACCTTGAACACCCAAAACAACCTTGAAAAGCAAGAATAAAATCAGAAGGCTAACACTTCATAATTTCAAGACTTATAAGGGTATGGAATCAACACATCAACAGATAAAGAGATCAGTGAAACAGAAATAGAGTCAGGATTAGATCCATGCATATATGGACAACTAATTTTTGTCAAAAATGCAGAGGCAAATCAGTGGAGAAAGGACAGTCTTTTCAATAAGTGTTGCTGGAACAACTGGATAGTCATATGCAAAATATGAACTTCCAGCATACTTCTGTCATATGTAAAATTGACTCAAGATGGGACACAGATGTAAAAGCAAAACCTAAAATCTTAAAACTTCTTGGATAAATGAAGAAAATATTTGTCCATTGGGTTAGGCAAAGATTTCTTAGATAGAACACTGAAGACATGATTCATAAAAGAAATAATTGAAAAATTGGGCTTTACCAAAATGAAAAACTTCCGGTTTTTGGAAGACACTGTTAAGAGAGTGAGAAGACAAGCCATTGACTGAGAGAAAATATTTTTAAAGTATATATGAAGATAGAGAAATTGTACCCAGACTATATAAAGAACCCTCGAAGCTCAATAATAAGAAAGCCACCCAATTTTTTTATTTTTTATTTTTTAATTTTATTTATTATTTTGTTTAAGACTTTATTTATTTGACAGAGAGGGACACAGCAAGAGAGGGAACACAAGCAGGGGGAGTGGGAGAGGGAGAAGCAGGCTTCCCGTCGAGCAGGGAGCCCAATGCGGGACTTGATCCCAGGAGCCTGGGATCATGACCTGAGCCAAAGGCAGACACTTAACAACTGAGGCACCCAGGTGCCCAGCTACCCAATTTTTTAAACGAACAATTTGAAGAGACTCATCACCAAAGAAGACATCAGGACAAATAAACCCACAAAAAGAAGCTCAATTTTATTTGCTCATGAGGAAAACACAAATTAAAACCACAATTAGGTAACACTATGTACTTATTAAGAGGGTTAAAATAAAAAAATACAGACCATACTAAGCATTGGAGAAGATATAGAGCATCTGGAATTCTCATACACTACTACTAGAAATGTAAAATAGTAAAACTATTTTGGAAATAGTTTGAGTTTCCTAAAAAATTAATCCTGTGCATACTATATGATTCAGCCATTTCACTCCCAAGTATTTACCCAAGGGAAACAAAAGTGTATGATCACACAGAGACTTGTATATGAATGTTCTTAGCAGCTTTATCTGTAATTAATACCCTCAAACTGGGAGCAACCCAAATGTCCATTAACAGGTAAATGGATAAACAATCAGTGGTATGTTTATACAATGGAATAACCCTCAGCAATAAAAAGAAATGTGTTATGGATTCACCTAACAACATGAGTGAATTTCAAAGAAATTATGCTGAATGAAAGAAGCCAGACGAAAGAAACAGTGCATACTATATGATTGCATTTTCTAGAATTGTACATCAACTCTAGAAAATGTAAACTAATCAATAGTGAAAAAGGGGATCAGATGTTGCTTAGGGATGGGAATGGAAAGGGGCAGGAGGGAAAGAATTCAAAGGGGCATCAGTAAACTTCAGGAGGGGATATGTTCACTACCTTGATCATAGTGATAGGCTTTATGGGTGTATGCATATGACAGAACTTAACCCGCTGTGCATTTAAAATATGTGCAGTTTACTGTATGTCAATTATATTTTCAGAGAGAGAGTTGTTTTTAAAAATAGCTCTAGGAGGTAGTTGTTGTGCCTAAAAAATTTAACTGAATTCTGAGGATTAAGTAACTCTTTCAAGGTTACCTACCTAAGGGGAAGAGCTGGAATTTGAACCCAAATCTGACTGAGAGAAAATATTTGTAAAGTATATATGAAGATAGAGAATTTGTATCCAGACTATATAAAGAACACTCAAAGCTCAATAATAAGAACTTTACCCAATTTTTTACATGAACAATTTCTTTCCACTCTATTTTGATAAGACACCATTAATAACCTAAAGAAAGAGGGGGGGAAGTTTTGAAATCAAGCACCTCTGCTATTAACTGTGTTGATTTATTTAAGGATAACATCATAATAGCAGTGCCAAGATTCCCTCAACACCAACTTATCTGATGCTTGACTGGCAATGTCCTTGACTTGGAGATGGTACCATTTCCAGACACATTTTTTAAAATATTTTTTTTATTAACATATAATGTATTAGCTGTTTCATGGTTATAGGTCTGTGATTCATCAGTCTTACACAATTCACAGCACTCACCATAGCACTTACCCTCCCCAGTGGCCATCACCCAGCCACCCGATCCCTCCCACCCCCCACCACTCCAGCAACCCTCAGTTTATTTCCTGAGATTAAGAGTCTCTTATGGTTTGTCTCCCTCTCTGGTTTCGTCTTGTTTCATTTTTCCCTCCCTTTCCCTATGATCCTCTGTCTTGTTTCTCAAATTCCTCATACCAATGAGATCATATGATACTTGTCTTTCTCTGATTGATTTATTTCGCTTAGCATAATACCCTCTAGTTCCATCCACGTGCCCGTTGCAAATGGAAAGATTTCATTTTTGATGGCTGCATAATATTCCTATATATATATATATGTATATATATATATATATTCCTATATATATAGATAGATAGATAGACATCTAGGCTCTTTCCATTGTTTGGCTATTGTGGACATTGCTGCTATAAACATTGTGGTGCAGGTGCCCCTTCAGATCACTACATTTGTATCTTTGTGGTAAATACCCAGTAGTGCAATTGCTGGGTCATAGGGTAGCCTATTTTCAACTTTTTGAGGACCCTCCCTACTGTTCTCCAGAGTAGCTGCACCAGCTTGCATTCCCACCAACAGTGTAGGAGGGTTCCCCTTTCTCTGCATCCCCGCCAACACCTGTTGTTTCCTGACTTGTTAATTTTAGCCATTCTGACGGGTGTGAGGTGGTATCTCATTGAGGTTTTGATATGTATTTCCCTGGTGCCAAGTGATGTTGAGCACTTTTCCATGTGTCTATTGGCCATTTGGATGTCTTCTTGCAGAAATGTCTATTCATGTCTTCTGCCCATTTCCTGATTGGATTATTTGTTCTTTGGGTGTCCAGACACATTTTTAAAAAGTGGTTGTTGAAGAAATAAAATGAGATAAAATAAAAAATTTTAAAATTTTGATGTGTGCTCCTGCTGGCCCTTTATGTGAAAGTCTTCCTCCAGGGATACCCTGTAGGAACAACTCCCACAAGATCTAGGGTGTGGATCAAGGTTGTAGCATTATTTGACAAGAGTTGCTACATCTTACTTATGGCTTCTTTTATTTATCTTTAAAACATTTGAGCGAGCCTCTGACAGTGAGGGAGGGGAAATTCTTCACTGTCTTTATGAAAATAAATTTAAGAAGCAAGGAACTATTTTAGTTTCCCCAGTTTTAGTTATGTTCCTGAATGATGTTTTGGAATATTATGCCTTATCATCCCAGTCATGTATCTCATTACCCTACATCCAGGGGGGGAAATACTCAAGTTGTCTCTGAAGCATAGTGTCTATTAACTTGACAGGTTTTGGGGTGTTTTTTTTTTTTTAGATTTTATTATTTATTTGAGAGAGAGAGAGACTGGAGAGCATGAGCAGAGGAGGAGCAGAGGGAGAGAGAGAATCTCAAGCAGACTCCACACTGAGTGCAGAGCCCAACACGGGGCTCAGTCTCACAACCCTGAGATCATGACCTGAGCCGAAATCGAGACTTAGATGCTTAACCAACTAAGCCACCCAGGAACCCCAACTTGACAGGTTTTAAAAGGACATTTTCACCACCCTAACTAATTCCTCATGTTGCATTAAAATCCATTTTTGGGTCATAGAATCATAGAATATCAGGTTTAGAAGGGTCTTTGGGATCCTGGAACTGTTTTGTGGCAGATGCTTGTGATGTATTTTCTCATGAACCCTCATAGCAAAAGGAGAGGGCTATTAACATTCTTATTTGCAGATGCCAAAACCTAAGCACAGAGCAAACATCAGTGGTGTTTCCAAGCTAGTTACTGTCATGACTTCACATTCCCACTCCTACTCTGAGAACCTCATGCCCATAAAAACTAAAAACTGTTCTACAAGCCCCCCTTCACATTTTAAATGATTTTGCTCATTTCAGCCTTGTTCCCACATGCCCTAGTTCTTCAAATTTTTATTTTGTATCTTGCAGATCTTCTATATTTCTCCATCATTTATTTTATTTGAGCAAAGATAATCACAGTGATGGAGGGGAAGGCCTGATGAGTTTTAGAAGGTGACACCTTTGTTTACCTTCTTTGTTTACCTTCTTTGTTTACAATCTGAGTTACTTCTGTTACAGTTTCCGAGTTACCAGTCAGATGCTCTAGCAAAGAAGATTAATCCAACATCGAATTCCAGTCCCTGCCAAAAATCCCTCTAAAAATACAACAAAGAAAAAAAATAAAAGTACAACAAAGAATTTTGTGATGTATAGAGATGTAAGGATGAGGAGTGTTGAAGGGGAGGTAAAACAATCACATTTTAGGAGCTAGAAAACACAAGAATGAGTGGTAAGTGACTTAGCAAGTGGAAGACATTTAAATCTGTAGCTGTTAATTGGGGGACCCAAGAAACAGTCCGCTCTACATTGCTGAACCCCCAAATCTCAGAAACCAGTGGCACC
>NW_027397069.1:68891572-68943593 GCF_003265705.2 Callorhinus ursinus
GTTCAGACAAGGATGGAGCAAGGCAGGATGGACCTAGAACTCCCTGTCTAGTTCTAGATTTGCCAGGGTCAAGTGTGGAGAACTTGTCTCAACAGGTTGCTCCGCCCAAAGCAGGGCTCAGCATAGCATTAAGCATATGACTGTGAGAATAATAAGGCAAGCCCAGTGGTTCTAACTAATCCAATGAAATGATTATAAATAAGACATGATCTTTTATAGGACAGGTTCCTAGTTGATCATGTGGTAAAACAAAACAAAGCAAAACAAAATCTCTGCTTCCCTAGCTTGAAATGCATGCATAGAAATTCAGCTGGATGCTTAAGATCTTTTAAAATGCAAATAACTATAGGAGGTTTAGGGGCTATCAGTCATTCACACCTTAGAGTGCATTAATTTAGTGAGCCTGATTTTTCTTCAGCACTTAACTGAGATTTGCACTGATGCTGAACAGGAGTTTAGATGGGATGAGGTGAAAAGAGGGAGAGCATATTTTCTTCCCTGGGCTACTTAGTGGAAGGAAGACTGGAGATTTTTTGGATTGGGATCTTCCAGAGACCAGGAAGCACCAGGTAGTATTGGGACCTGGAGAGGAGGTGGACATGGGGTGAATAGTAGGATACGGGGAGAAAGAAATAGCGAGATGGGGAAACTTTCTAACTTGGAATTTAAGCAAAATGGTGAAATCAGGGTCTTTAAGTGTTTCATGAAAGAATAAGTTGTCATTTCCTTGGATGCAATGTACATTTCAGCCACTGTTCTGGATATTCTTTTCATATGACCTGGCAAATGTCAGGAAGCAACCTTTTCTCATCTCTCCATCAAATTATATTTTACTAAGTTAGTTTGAAAATACTATACTTCTTAACTGCTTGGTAGAATTTCCATGAGACAGTGTTAGGGGTATAAGGACACAGATAGCTTGGAATGTTTTTATTTGACCTTAAAACATTTTCCTTCCAGATTAAAGCATAGTTATGTATATGATTTGGACCCATTTTAAGTTTACTTTGCTGTGATTGGCAGGTGAGTCAGCCTCACATATAGTGAGAAGGTGTGGACTTTGATGTCAGGGAGACATGGGTTTGAGTCTCAGATCTGCTACTACCAGTGAGTGCCTCTGAGTTTAGTTTTTTTTTTCAGTACTAGTTTTGTTTTTGTTTTTTTTAAACTTGTAATAGGGAAACGTCAACAAAAATACCTGCTTCACAGGATTGTTGTAGAGATGACTTGAGATAAATCCTACAGTGCACATTTGAAGACACTCAAAAAATATTAGCTTCCCACTTTTGCTCAGATGTTGTTGGGTAAAAGCTTCATTGTACTCATCAAGGCCTGAAAGGAATAAAGAACTTTATTTTTTGAATATTTTATTTATTTATTTTTTTATTATGCTCAGTTCACCACCATATAGTACACCATTAGTTTTTGATGTGGTGTTTAACGATTCATTAGTTGCATATAACACCCAGTGCTCATCACAACATGTGCCCTCCGGAACACCCATCACCTGGTTACCCATCCCCCACGCACCTCCCTTCTGAAAAACCTCAATTTGTTTCCCCGAGTCCAGAGTCTCTCATGGTTTGTCTCCCTCTCTGATTTCTTCCCCTTCAGTTTTCCCTCCCTTCCCCTATGGTCCTCCATGCTAAGGAATAAAGATCTTTAAAAGAAGTTTTGGAAAACCTTTTTACCAGGCACAAAGGAAACATAAATTTAAGAAACTCCCAAGTTTGGGGCACGTGGGTGGCTCAGTCAGTTAAGTGTCCAACTCTTGATTTTGGCTCAGGTCATGATCTCAGGGTCATGGGATCAAGCCCTGTGCTGGGCTCCCCACTCAGTGGGGAGTCTGCTTGAGATTTTCTTTCTCCCCCTCCCCACTTCGGCTCCTGCTCGCATGGGTACTCTCTCTCTAAAATAAAAATAAATAAATCTTAAAAAAAAGAAAGCTCCAAGTTTGCTCAGAACTCATACACGTACAATATCACTTGAGTTAAAACCCTTGAGAAAAACTCTTCCTTTATCCTTTCATCCCAGCACTTCTCAAACCTTAAGGTGTATAGGAATCACCTGGGAATCATATTAAAATACAGATTTAGATTTAGTAGCACTGGGGTGGGGCATAAGATTCTACTTTTCTAACAGGCTTCTAGATGATCAGACCAGCTGGTGCTAGACCCAGTTCCTATATCCTCTACTTGTTGGTTCCACAAGACAGTTGTACAGTGTTTAATATAGTGCCTGGCATGTGGTCAGTCTATCATTATCAGATAAATGGGAAAATGTATCCTTGATATAATATTGTTTCCTATGATCCAAACGGGGATTACAGTCAATTCTCACCGTTGAGGACATGACAAGTGATGGCTCTCACAGATCCACTGGGTCCTTGGCACGGCACGGCTTGCAGAGAAGATCAGAGAAGCCGATCTGTAGTTCTGAAGTCTTGGACCAGGCTACGTGTCCCCACTGGGGGCACAGCAAAACTCGGTGGAAATGGAGAAAACATTAAGGGGCCTTTATTCTTTCTTCTAGTGAACATACCTTCTGCTCTCTGCCTGGGTGGACATCTGTTAGGCAGCATAGACTATAGCAGGTGGCATCAAAGAGCTATGCCCACAAGGTTGCTAACTGTCCTGTGTGCAGCTCCTGCGGTCCATGGTTTTACTTCTTTGAGGGACACAATTGCCCCACATTTGAACCAGAAAGGAGAAAGTTGTGGCTTATGTGTCATGGAGAAGACAGGAAAGTGCATCGGAAAGAATATGGACTCTGAGGTCAGTGAGAAACTACTTCCAGCCTCAGCTTTGTGGCAGTGAATCCCTGTGTGGCTGTAGGCAGCACAGTGCCTACCTGAGCCTCAGTTTTCTGATCTGTGAAATGGGGCGGCCCATGCATAACTAGCAGGGTTGTTGTGAGGAATAAAGGAGATGATGCATTGTCAGATGGCACCTTAATAAAATGGTACCTTTAAACTATTTATTTATTTATTTATTTGTTTTAGAAAAAGAGAGGGGGGTGTGGGGGGAGAAGGAGAGTCTTAAGCAGACTCTGCACTAAGCACAGAGCCCTACGAGGAGCTTGATTTCACGACCCTGAGATGATCTGAGCCGAAACTATGAATCAGACGCTTAACCGACTGTGCCACCCAGGTGCCCCTAAAATGGCACCTTTAATGTTATGGGTTCTGGCTAGTTTCTGGAAGGCAGCACGCACTCAGATAGTCAGACAAGCTCACCCAAGTGAGCTTGAGAATCATAATCTGCGATTGCCCATCAGACACTGTCTTGACTCTCACACCTAACACTCCTACACTGTGGCCACAGGAAGGTGGCCTGGGCCGGGCCAGCCCTTTCCTCCTGTTGAAGTCACAGCCTGGTGCTCTCTTTGCTCCTGGACAGTTACAAGTCTTATGGGATGTGTGAACATCTGTAGCTAAGCAAGCTCAGCAGACTTGGCAGCCCTTCTGCACAGTGGATGGATGGTCACTCAACCCTTGCTCTGCCCACACCCTCTTGTGGCCATCAGAAGTGGAAACAAAGTTGTCCTTAACAACCAGGGAAATCTGAGTGAACGTACCAAGTGACCAACCTGCTGAGTTATGAAACTAGCCCTATAAGAAAACAGAGTGTAGGAAAAGATTGTAATGAAAAATGTTGAGTATGATAACACTTAGCATAGAGCTTGTGAGCTTAAGATTAAGACAGTTGTGTAGACTGGTAAAGCATTGCAACAGGTCCAACATTGTTTACTGATTTATAAGATTTAGAAGATTGCTGCTGGTCTCAGGCACGCACTGAAGGACACCAACCCATCTACCACATAGAAATCCATGCACACCCAGGGCATTGCCTAAATGCTAACCAGAATCTTAAAAAAAAGCTTCAGACTTTACTTTCATATAAAAAAAAGTCACGCATCACCCAGGTTATCCATTATGTTCGATTTCAAAGCCCTCTCCCTGGCTACAATCCCAACAAGGGCAGAGAGGTGGGGTTTGACCATAATTTTTCATGGGGGTGGGGACAACCAGAGAATCACAAATAAAAATGACTTCTTCCCCCTCTTGAATTTCATGTCCTCTGCCTTCAGTCTCGGTTTCCAAAGATAAATGTCCCTCATCTCCAGGGAAGCTGGGTATATTGCAGACGTTCAAATGCAAACGGGAGGGGAGGAGAGTCATCCCTCCAGGGTCCTCCCAGCATGAGGACCCCGTAGGACATACAGCCTACTGTCATTATATGTTTCATATGTGATTAACGGATACAGACTGTGGAAAGACACGGACCTTCAAATGCTTTGAAAAAGAAGGCGTTCCAACCGGGAAACCGCGCGGCTGGCCAGCGGTCCCTGCGAAGCCGGTGCCCAGAGAAGCGAGCTTTGCGCCGACCTTGTGAGCGGTGGCGGGCTACACGGTCCCTCCCGATCTGGGAATCTTCCAGACCACTAGCCTTCTCACAGACCCTCACTGCCCAGCATCCACAGAACTTGACTTTAGGAATTCCTCCCACGCTCACCCCTACCTCTTCCTGCGCTGGGCGCCCCCGTGCATTTGGAGGCTGGGGGGAGGGCGGAGGGATACACACTTGTGAAATAAACATTTTTGGGAAACCTCCAAATTGTTTCAAAATCAGCAGGACACATGAGCCAGCCACAATAGGTTCACTTTCATGTGGATGCTGGAGCAGGCAAGACTTCCAAGTAAAAACTCTGAATGTGAATTTAGCTAGTTTTGGATAAAGACGCCTTTCAGCGTCAATAAACACCATGAATGCAGCCGTGGTGCAGTTACAACTTAATGAGCTGAGGGGAAGTGCACCGGGTCAGGCCTCATCTCCCAGCTTCTGTCATGCTAATCAGCTGGGCAGCCGGCAGCTGAAAAACTGCTGGAATTTTTATTTGCATTTCATTTACTTGGAAGGAAATTGACCCAGATGGTCCACAAAGGCCCTAGAAGGCTGGCAAGCAGTGTGGGGCTGCACACTTCTCAGAGGGCCTGCACTTGTCTGCCCATCCTTCTTTGAGCCTAAGGCATAAAAGATTAAAACAGCGTAAGGGAATTGATTTCATGATTTTTAGATAATTTCCCCCAAGATTTCAGAAAGGACTTCAAAAACTAATTTAATCAGCCAGGAGCTCAATAGTAATTAAGAGGAAGAAAAGCCAAGATAATGAAAGAGGTGGTGAGGATTTTTGCTGTTGCTGGTGGGAACCTTTCTTAATTAGGGAAAGTCTAAAATCTAAATGATGCTAAATGGAGACAAGCCTAGGCGCAGGGAGCCAGTGGCCGGCGCCATGGTCTGCCCATGATGGATTGCCCACGCAGTTCATCTTCTGCAAAGAGTTCAAACAATTGGCCATAGAGGGGCCCTGCTTGGCATTTCCGTGGGTTTTTGCCTGAATTGTGAAGGTTTGAGACCTCTGGCGGGGTCCAGGGTTTGTCTCCACCTAGTCCCTTCCAAAGGGGGGCTCATTCCCATCAGGTGAGACTCCTACCTCATCATGGCGCTGCGATAATGTGGGATTTGGGAGGCTGTGGGGTCAGGCTGTCTGTGTCCAAATCTGGGCTTTGTCCACAACTAGCTGTATGACCTTGGGTGAGTTAGCCTTTAACTCTGCACCTTGGTGATCTTGGATATATAAGATGGAGCTAACAGCAGCCTCCCTATAGGGTCCCTGTGCACTGAAATGAAGTCAGGCACAGAAGGTGCTTAGCCTAGGGCCAGAAACATAAGTACAGCTCTTATTATTGTTCCATGGACATTCTTTTTGGGTCTTTGAGTAAAAAGTCCTCCCGGATTGATGCAAAATGGTTTGATACAAAAGACGGTGCCCTCCCCATCTGATTTTGGTGCCTACAGATACCTGGTACATAGCCGACATCCAATAAACACTTTTTGAATAAATGCATGAAACATCCAGGGTCAAAGACTAAGCACTTGCTCTGGATGGCACAACAGGCAAGGGGGAAGGAACCAAGGATTTGTTCCATGGAGACATGCCCTCAGAACCCACCTACAAATTCCCGCCCCTCCTTGATCCAGTCTGTCTCTGAACTCCCCTCAAATCACAGGAATTCTCTCCCAACAACCGCTACCCGTCCTTCGCTCAAATGAATCAACTCAGGCTTATCCATGCTCCGATCAGATTTTCTGACCGGAAAGCAAGTAGAGAAACGATACAGGAATAAATGAGTCGTGTCTTTGAGGGTGTCGAGTGCATGAACTGAAGTAGAGTGTCTGATGGCCAGTGCTGAGGCTTGCTTCCCTGACTCTGTATTTTGGACCCTGTCAGCCCCGGGCGCTCATTCCTGGACGCTGACAGCCACATGCTCGGTGGCTTTCAAGTTTGCCACCTTCACTCTGAGTCTCTCCTCTCTCAGACCTCCTTGGTTACATGCTTTTCCCCCTCCATCCTACCCCCACTCCCAGGCCCGGGCCAACACCCCAGTCCTGGTCTCCCGCAGAGGGTAAGCCTGGTTTGCTTGTCAGCTTCACCCCAGAGGTTTTCTGCTTCTAGCTCCTCGTCTGCTTCTACCGAAAAGGCCAGAAAGAGTACCAGGCCTCAGCATCCATGGACCGCATCCTGATTTATGTCTAAATCTTTATCTTACGTGTAAATATAAGGGTCTCCTTATAGTGGCAATGAGAAACATTTATTCTACATGAGTGCCAATAAATGGCTTTCTTCACTAGAAAGAATGTCTGTGGGTTGGCTTTCAATAACAAACATTATCTCATTGTCTTTCAAACATGAACCAACTTAAACGATCTTAGGCAAATCATGAGAGTTTGTTGTGAAGACCGGGAATGGGAATGGGCCAGGGGTCCCAGAGTCTAGAATGCATCCTGCCCTTGGGGATGTGCTGGCAGTTGGAACTTGAACTTGAGGCCTCTCTCTGCCACTCACCTCTGCTCTTCCTTATGTATTTGTCCATTCTTCTCTTGCTCTCTGCACGCTGGCTTCTTCTGTTGTTTTGACGTACAGGGTGGAAAATAGCCTCCAGTGGCTGCCCAGTTGTTATGTTACAGGTCCAGGCACCCAGAAAGAACCTGAATCTCTTGATTCTAATTCCAAATTCAAGGGAAGGGAAACTTGAATGGCTCATTTGGGGCAAGCACTCACCTCGTCATCTAGGGAAGGGGAGAGGTCGAAGTGGCTGCCAGAGTTAATGTGTTGATATTTGCAAGGCACCCTTCGCTTAGCATACAATGAGCATTATAACTAATTGAAAATAAAGGCTCAATTGATTTTATTATTTATTTTTTAAAAGATTTTATTTATTTATTTGAGAGAGACAGCAAAAGTGATGGAGAGGGGAGGAGGGGAAGGGCAGAGGGAGAGGGAGCAGACACCCCACTGAGCAGGGAGCCTGATGTGGGGCTCGATCCCAGGACCCCAAGATCATGATCTGAGCCAAAGGCAGATGCTTAACAGACTGAGCCACCCAGGTGTCCCTCAACTGACTTTAAAGGACAGAGAAAAGAAAATGTTGCTCCTCACTCTTTCTAACCCATTAAGAATGGGGCAGAGAAAGGGTACAGGCAGGCCTTAGAGACTGGGAACCAGCTTCCCTTTAGATAGTTAGTGGACATTGGTACCAGGAATTGTTCTCCATTGAATGTCAATGGAAAAAAGAAAAAACACAGAAAAAGACTCCAAATGACTCTTCACAGCCTCCTGAGGATATGTTCCATAAGTAACCTAGCATTCTAGATCAGCAGGGCAGGGCGAGGCTGCACCCCCAGTGAGCTTGGGGAGTCTGTATTTGTCCCATAAGGGACAGAGGAATTTCCCTCTTGGAGAGCTCAGGTTGGGGGAGAGATGGTGAGGATGGTGGACAGGGTGGGGAATTCAGGTGCTTACTCTCTTGAAAAGGAACCTGACCAGTGAGTGAGCTAATTCCCCTGGTACCATCTGAGCTCCCCAAGAAGGAGCTTTACATCACACAGGACAGTGTTGCTGGGAGGGAGCCTGGGCAGGCACTTGTCCCAAAGAAAGTAGCATTTCCAGGCACTTTGGTGAAGACAGGCTTTGCGTTAGAGACCTCAAGTTCTCAGGAACTGTAGCTGAAAGCAAGGAGAAAGCTGACAGAATGGGAACCCTAAGACAGTTGTTCTCAACCAGTAGTGATTTTGCCTGCCTCCCCAACCTCACAGCCCTCCAGGGGCATTGGACAATGTCCGGAGATATTTTTTGTTTGTCACAGTGAGGTGGGGGATGCTACTGATCTAGTGTCTAGAGGCCAGGGATGCTGCCAAACATCCTGCAGTGCCCAGGACATGCTCCCACAACCCGGCCCAAATGTCAGCAATGCCAAGGTTGAGGAACCCTGGTGTAGGGAAAGTCTTAGGCTTGAAACAGTTGTTAGCTCTCGGTTGTAGAGGTGCCTGAGTGGTAGTGTTGGCAAAGGATGCTGACCATGATGGTGAAGTTAGCATTGGCTGAGGGGTTGGCCAAGGTGTAGGCCATGTTGTTAAGCACACAGACCTTGTAGGCTGTTGTTCAGGATTTGCCCGACTTTCATTAAATAGTTGGTGGCTTTGAGAAAGTTATTTAACCTGTCTGAGCGTCAGTTTTCTATAAAATGGGAGTGTTGGTAATATTATCACACAGGGCTATCATGAAGAGTAAATGACATAATGCACAGCAGCGTATTCACCACAGGGAACCTCAACCTCTGCTAGAATCTGTGGTGGGGTTTCCCTTCAGGAAGCAATGGCAGGTGGTACAGCAGCTGGGATTGGGAGCTGAGACTGAGTACGGACAACGGAGCTAACTAAAGTTTGAGGAAGAGATGCTGGAGATACATTCTTTTCCTTGGTGGCCTGCAAAACAGATGGGAGGGTGGTAAGAGGACTTAGTCACCGCCAGGGAAATTTGAGGATCTTTATGGAGCGCCCCTGCACTTCGCCTTGGATTGTCCCCATACCTGATAAACCACCTGGATGGTGTCTTAAGTGAGTTCAAGAGACTTCCTAGCCAGTCTGCAAGGGATGTGGCTGGAACACCACCTTGAAGTAGGAAGGAATGTTGGAATGACTTTTAGAACCACTGACAGAACCCATTTTTCGGTTCTAGATGCATCAGACACAAAGCGCAGGATGTTTGAACAAGTGTGGTACAAGTGTTTCAAGTAGTGGATTGTGGAAACATCTCCAGGAACTCCGTAGAACTTTGTAAGCATCTTCACATATCAAATTTCTAAAGAAAGTGGGATTTTTCTTGAAATAAGAAGAGAAGGTCGGGACACCTGGGTGGCTCAGTCAGTTAAGCATCCGCCTTCAGCTCAGGTCATGATCCCAGGGTCCTGGGATCGAGCTCCGCATCAGGCTCCCTGCTCATCGGGGAGCCTGCTTCTCCCTCTGCCTGCTGCTCTCTCTGCTTATGCGCTCTTGCACTCTCTCTCTCTCTTTCTCTCTGACAAATAAATAAAAATAAAACCTTAAAAAAAAGAAGAAGAAGAAGAGAAATTCTACTCAGGCTGATTATCATTGCTGTCAGGCCCGGGCAGTCCTTGCAATCTGGCAGAGGCCTTTGGAACAAGGGAGCAAAGGGCCAACTACTCAGCAGAGGTGCCCAGCTCTAGTGGAAGCCACAGAGGATCAAGATGTGAGGCCCTTTATCCAGAGGTACAAGGACAGCTCCCAGAGAGGAGGATGGGAACTGTGGCTAAAACATACCTCTGCCTCAGTGAGCTTTACAAAGTTCCAGGTCATCTGTGCTTTCAGAGTCACCAGTGACCAGCAACTCCAAAAAGGTCTTGGGCAATGCAGAGAGCCACAGAGACTTTTCATGTTAGAGTTATGAAAATGCATCCAAACGTGGGCATGCATGTTGGGGTTAAGAAGATGCTGAGGTCGGTGGAGGAAGATGCTTGAGGAAGTGAGCCTGGCAAGATAGATCCAGATGGGGCAAATAACAGCAGCAGCATTTACAGTGAAAGGCTGCTGCAGGGCTCGGACCACACGAGAGAGCAGGGAGACCTCTTGAACTCTTTCTGTTAATAAAGCCAGTTCTGGAGGAGGAGGACATGAAGGGATAGGAAAAAAAAGGAGACAGATTTCTACAAGCTTGTAGAAAAATGCAAGACTGCTGAGTTAGCCATTAGATCCCATCTGGCTTTGGTGGCAGATGCTATTGCACTGAGGCAACATCTGCTGGCCTTAAGAGATTGGGAGTGGCCAGGTCCTAACTGCCAAACTGTGTGTCTCTCAGCCAAAGCTGCAGGGGCCAGCAGAGCATGCTCTTCCAGCATTTTACTCTGTCCCAGAAGATGGGCTGGGTCTCCAAGGGAGCACAAATCCCCCAAAACCAAGAGTTTACATAAGGAAAGGTGGGGAATGACCCTAGGGCTTCAGGATGAGCCACCCTTTTCCTTGTAGAAATTGATGCCACTTAGATGGGCACTCTGACTCTCTTCCTAGGAGCAGTAAGGGCGGTAGAATGATGACATGCTATGTGGTCATAAAAGAAGATGAGAACCAGGTCACTAAAGTGCAGTCAAGTTTTTCTGTTGTCACCACTTGTTCTGCTAGTAAATTCAAGACCTGGAAAGGCCAGCCCCCGAGAGCATGGAGGTCTCACGCAGTTCTGCAGTAAGCAGGGTATGTGCTGTTACCAGTAGAATTCCTTGAGAAGACCATATGAGTGAAGAATGAGGTGTATCCTGATCTCACAGAAATGATGGAGGTGGTGGCCCTTGCAAGGACTGACCCTAGCTTCTTCCAAGTTCTGTCCCTTTATTGCTGTTAGGAGGCTGGCTAGAACTAGGTAGTTCACTGGGACCCCCAGTTGATTGGCTTAGAGACAGAGAAGCAAACAAACTCCAGCCTACTTCTCTCTTCCAGGACCTTATTCTAGGGAACTCCACTGCCTGAGCCCTAATTTTATTTACAGGAGCCTCAGTGACTGAGGAGCAGAAGAGAGTTTAGGGAGAACCCAATGACTATGGAAACAGTGTTTTCTTTACACGAGTGGAATGTCATATTTGTTGATGGCATCATCCCTGAGTCTCTTCGTCCTTATGCTTCTCCAGTTATAGTAGAGAAAAAACCCAGCAAGATCTAAAGGTGCAGAGATTCCCACACTTAGCTGGATGAAGACTGAATAGGGCATAGGGTTATCAGAGCCATTTGTCCTGGATTGCTTACTTACAAGTGTTTAGTGTTTCAGGGTGTTAAATCCACTAAGTGTTACCTGGTGGCAATATTTGATAGGGATAAAGGGGGAAAAAAATCAAGTTTGTCTGCTTGTTTTTTCAGCTAGGAAGGGTATCCCAGTTAACCCAGGAGGTGGATGCATTTCAGTGTCATGGAGATGGTATTCAGAGACCAGAGTGCACTAGGGGTTCTTGGGTACCTTTGCCAAGATACTAGATGAACAGCAGATGTGGTTAAATTGGGGCCTTCCTGTGGACTGAATGTTTATGTCCTCCTCCAAATTCATATGTTGAAGCCCTACCCACCCCCCAAAGGGGGATCGTATTAGGAGGTGGGGCCTTTGGGATGTAATTAGGGTTAGGTGGGGTCATAAGTGTAGGGACCCCATGAATGGGAGTCACTAGAGAGCTTGTTTCCTCTCTGTTCTCCACCATGTGAGGATATAATGAGATGTTGGTGGTCTGCAATCGGGAAGAAAGCTTTCACCGGATTCCTACCTTGCTGGCACCTGGATCTTAGACTTCAAACCTCTAGAACCATGAGTAGTCAATTTCTATTGTCTATAAACCACCTGGTCTATGGGTATTTTTGTTATAGCAGCTTGAATGGACTAAGACAGGCCTTTCATAGGGATCCACAGTGGGGGCTACTTGTCCTCTTAATTTATACTAATCAGCTGAAGGCTTAGGCATACCAGTACCCATGGGCACCCATCCTAAATATATCTCTTAACATTTTGGTCCAGGCCTTCATTTTCTCATGTATAAAATAAGGTTGCTTGACCTTATGGGGGTATTCTTTTGAAGCTTTTACAAAAAAGATAGGAAAAAAAAGAAACAGAATGGTGTAGCAGAAATCACTGGTTTCAGAGTCAGACCTGACCCTCAATATATATTAGTTTTCTTCATTCAGTTCTTGTTGTCCACCTATCTGCTTTATAGCCATCTTTCTTGGCTTCCTTCCTCTTTTTTTCTCTCTTGCTTCCATAAATATTTATTGAGCTTTATATTTATTAACTATACTTCTGTCCTCTTCAAATCACTGTTGGTTTCTGCCCTTTCTCCCTCAGCTTGTTTTATTCTGTCTTGTAGCCAGAAGCTTTTGAAGTTCTCAACATAAAACATGATGGCTCTAACAGTCCACGACCCACTCAGGACAAAGAATACTGAGCCCATGCCAGCTTGTAGAACCTTGTGTGGTATTACCTGCAGGACTTTCTGCTTTTTATTGACTGATGGCAGACTAGGAGAGAGAGACAGGAGACAATAGGGATTCTGTGCCTGGAATGGTCACCTTTCATTTAAAAAGAAGTCACTCCTGCCCAAATGTGCTTATGCTTTGGAAGAAACCCAAGAATCACCCTGGATGTGACTGTCTTGAAAATAGGGGGAATGTAAATAAATATCTGGGCTTTTTCAATGCCTCTTCAATGTTTGATTTGATGTGGTGATCAGACCTCTTCTTGTTTCTTAACCAGCCCCATCAGATCACCCTTCCTGGGGTGTACACCTTCAGTGGCTCCTTTTTTTTTTTAAGATTTATTTATTTATTTTAGAGAGAGAGAGAAAGAGAATGCACGTAGGCTGTGGGGGGTGGGGGCAGAAGGAGAGGGAGAGAGAGAATCCTTAAGCAGACTCCACCCGAGCATGGAGTGCAAAATCAAGAGTCAGCCACTTAACTGACTGAGCCACCCAGGTGCCCCTCAGTGGCTCCTTTTTATACACAAGGTTCAAGGTACTGCCCTTGTATATTCCACTGTGGGTAGTGAACATTGTCAACAGGAGAGGAGCTCTGCATTTTCACTGCTGACCACCATCATTTTGGGGGACTGGTATCATTTCCTCTTAGATATAGCTTTTAAGATGACCATAAGAGGATGTCTCTGATGCCAAGTATGTAGGTTTCAGCAAAGGTGCTCATGCTGTTCTTAAAGGCAAGATGACTGGATAATAATTGTCCTGTTAGGCAAATTCACAGTGCATGACCAACTGTATCCAAACAGCATTAATTAATGGGTCAATTCATTCATAGTTGTTTGTGGATGAATATTGCATTAGTTGGGATTCTTTGCTTGTCACCTAGAGAAACTTACTATGGCTAACTTAGCAAAAGAGGAATTTATTGGATGGCTAGTGAATTAAAGAAAGAATTGGAAAATTAAACCTCAGGTAAGAAAGGAACCAGGAAAGTGCCAAGAATCTTGTAGCAGGAACTAAAGGGCAATATCTTCAGGACTCTGTCCAGGAAATGGCTCTGCTTTAACCATTTTCCATTCTGTGTCCCTGCTCAAGATTCAGATTCCCTAGAAAGAAAGTCTCAGTTGCCAAGCTTAGACTAGAAAGGGGACAGGGACAGGGTGATTAATATGGAGAGCCACAGGGAGTGAGGGAGGATAGTTCTCCAAAGAAAATATGCTGCTGTTACCAAAAGAATAGAAGGTAGAAAGGAGGCTAGGTAGGTAAAAACAAAGTCCACATGGAAGGAAGTTTCCACTGACAAACCATAAGGCTCTATCCTTGACCATGACCTGTTCAACACTTTTAATCAGGGCCTTGGATGGAGACACTAGTGGTAGACCTAGAAAATAGGACATGACCCAAAGCTGAAGGGAGAGCTAATGATACAAATGACTGGGTTGAGCTGTGGAAGATATTATAGACCATGACATATGGAAAAGTCCTAGTTAATGTCAAACAATTATTCCATATTCTCTCAAATGCCCATCAACAGTATCCTTACTGGTGAAACACTGGAGACATTCCCATCAAAACCAGGAATAACAAACAAAGGTATAGTATTATTTAACACTTTTCTGAAATTTCTGGCCAACACTATTGGAAAATTGGAAACTGCCAACACACTACATTGTACAAATCCAAGGAATATTATTCATATCAGTCTATGTGAATGGTGCTCTTGGAATTGTGTAATTGTGTCTATGTGTCTGTTCATGGCAGATGGCAGCCCTGAAATAAAAATACAACCATTGGAAAGGAGAAAGAAAGTTATCATTATATGTAGATAGTGTAAATTACACTATCTTAGAAAATGTAAGAATCAAAAAAACTATCAAAATTAATAAAATAATGCCCCTAGGTGGCATGATATGTTATATACAAAAACCGAAGTGGGTGGGGGGATGGGTAAAGTAGATGAAGTTGATGAAAAGTACACTTGCCATGATAAGCGCTAAGTAATATATAGAATTGTTGGATCACTATATTGTACACCTGAGGCTAATTTAACACTATACATTAATTACACTAGAATAAAAAAAGATGAGTGAGTTGCTAATATCTAAGGCACAGCATAGTGATTATAGTCAACAGTACTGTATTATATATTTCGGTGTTGCTAACAGACTAGATCTTAAATGTTCTCACCACAAA
The DNA here is from genome assembly GCF_003265705.2 of Callorhinus ursinus. NCBI lineage: Eukaryota > Metazoa > Chordata > Mammalia > Carnivora > Otariidae > Callorhinus > Callorhinus ursinus. Next base: position 68,906,121 of record NW_027397069.1, read on the forward strand.
AAAGGAATGATAATTATGTGGCATTATAGAAGTCTTAGCAAATGCTACACTGGGAATCATATTGCAATATATGAATGTATTAGGTTAACAGGTTGAATGCCTTAAAGTTACATAGTGTTATATGTCCATCATATTTCAATAAAAAATAATTAAAGGATTAAAATTGTTTTAATGAATAGTATTTTTATACCAAAAATAATAAATTAGAGCATATAATGGGAACAAATCTGTTTGTGTTAGAAACAACCTCCTCCCCAGCATACACGCGCGCACACACACACACACACACACACACGTAGGTATAATCTTAACAAGATATGTGTAGGATTAATCTGGAAAATAATTAACTACAAATCTTTCCTGAGAGATATAAAGGACAACAGGAGCAAATGATGAGATGCTATAGACAATATTTGTCTCTTCCCCCTCCATTCATATGTTGAAACAGCTTTTTCAAGCCTTCCTTAGGCTCCAGGACAGTCTAGGATGCTTCCACCCTGCTCTTCCCTCCTCTCTCCTTCACTCAGGTTCAGATTTGCCTCATGGTCTGATGGCCCTCCCAGCCTTCCCTAACTAACCCCTCCGTGTCTCTCACTTCCTTTAATAATATTCTTGCACATTTAATCCTGTCTTGGTACTGGCTTCTCAGTTGAACATTCCATTCATATGTTGAAACCCCAATGGGATGGTTTTTGGAAGTGAGGACTTTGGATTAATTAACAAAATTAATCACTTTAAGTGAACAATTCAGTAACAGTTTGGTACATTCACAATGTTGTGCAACCATCACTCCTAATTCCAGAATGTTTTCCTTACCCCAAAAGGAAACCCTGTGTCCCTTAAACATTTGCTCCCCATTCCTCCTTCCCTCTAGCCCCTAGAAATCACCAACCTGCTTCTCATCTCTATGGATTTGCTTATTTTGGATATTTCATATGAATGGAATCATATAATATGTAGCCTTTTGTGTCCGACTTCTTTCACTTAGCATGTTTTCAAGGTTCATCCACGTTGTAGCAAGTATCAGTTCTTCATTAGTTTTTATGGCGGAATCACGTCCCATTGTCTGTGTATGCAACAATTTGTTTATCCATCATCTGTTGATGGACATTTAGACTGTTTCTCCCTTTGAGCTGGTGTGAATAGTGCTGCTTTGAACTTGTGTGTACGCATATTTGTTTTGAGTAGCTGTTTTCAATCCTTTGAGGTATATACCTAGGAATAGAATTGCTGGGTTATGGTAATTATGTACTTTTTGAGAAACTTTTTGAGAAACTTTTTGAGAAACTACCAAACTGTTTTCCATAGCAGCTGAACCATTTTACATTCCCACTAACAATGTACAAGGGTTCTAATTTCTCCACATTCTCAACACTTGTTATTTTTCACTGTTGTTGTTTTGCTTGTAGCCATCCTAGCAGGTGTGAAGTGGTACACCACTGTGGGTTTGATTTAATTAGTGGGTACACTACTAATTGCTAATGATGTTGAGCATCTTTTCAAATGCTGGCTGGCCATTCGTGTATCTTTTTTGAAAAAATGTCTATTCAGATGTTTGCCCATATTTCAATCACGTTATATATCTCTTTATTGTTGAATTGTAAGCGTTCTTTATATATTCTGGATACAAGTCCCTTATCAGATATGTAATTTGTAAATATTTTATCCCATTATGTAGATCGTCTTTCTATTTTTTTGATGTACAAAAGTTTTTTCATTTTGATGAAGTTCAATTTATTTGTTTATTTATTTATTTTTGTGGCATGGCCTTTTGTGTCATATCTAGGAATCCATTCCTAAATCCAAGGCCATGAAGATTTACCCCTATGTTTTCTTCTAAGAGTGACGGTTGGCTTTGACTACAAGACTACGTGACAGCTTTTTCAAGCCTTCCTTAGGCTCCAGGACAGTCTAGGATGCTTCCACCCTGCTCTTCCCTCCTCTCTCCTTCACTCAGGATCAGATTTGCCTCATGGTCTGATGGCCCTCCCAGCCTTCCCTAACTAACCCCTCCGTGTCTCTCACTTCCTTTAATAATATTCTTGCACATTTAATCCTGTCTTGGTACTGGCTTGTTTGTCCATTGAAATACTGGGAAATAGTGCAAAATTTGTCAATATTTACTGAGAGTATTATTAATTTAATTTCTAGGAGTCTGTCTTCAGCAAGACTGGTAATCAGAGATGCCAGCAAAATTTAAGCTTATGTAGAAGGCTGTTCCAAATAATCCCAAATTGCGGTTTAGGGTCTGGCATTCTGCTGAGCATCTAGCTGTGGCTGATGTGCTGACCTCCCCCACATATATTTTGTACAAGTTGATATGATGGGGAGGGGTAGTGACCCTTGAGGGATCGAGTGCTTTGGTGTCTGGGCCAGAGGCTGACAACAGGGAATATGGAAAAAGACATGCTCTCCCTCTGCATGAAATGTAGATGCCCTGGCATCGCTCACGGTGAAGGCTGGAGGTGACCATTGCCACCTTCTGCAACAGACACACTGAGAGCACAGTGCCTTTAGCAGGGGTCAGCCTGTCTGTCCCAGGGGACACCAGCAGTGATGGTCCTGCTGACGACCCTCTCTTCAAGGATTTATGAGTAAACAGACATCCTTCAGGAAGATGAAAAAGGAAAAAAAGTGGCCCCAAGCACATGTACATCACCCCTGGAGTCTCCCAGAAGACTTTAAGAATTTTTTAAAAGTAATCTCTATACCCAACGTGGGGCTCGAATTTATAACCTTGAGATTAAGAGTTGCATGCTCCAGCAACTGAGCCAGCTGGGCACCCCTCCCAGACTTTAAGAGGAGTTCATGGCTGAGGACCAACTGATAGGGACTGTGGAGCCTCCAGAATGAAGTGATGCTATTAGTTAGGGTACTTCTGGCTGCAAATAACAGAAAGCCTGTTCTAGCTTGCTTTGACATTAACGACACCCCCATCCCCACCGCCCTGACTCCCCCCACCGGCTTTTTCCTCTCCCTTTCTCCCCTTAAAAGTGGGTTAACTTGTCCCTAACTATCCAAAAGCTCCCAGTGACTTACCCAGTACACCCACATAAATAAAGTGAGGAATAGATCACAGAACTGGATGCTGCATATGGTATCTCATTAACAAACTATAGGAAAATAAGCAAGGGGCTGCGCCTTTGCCCATCCAGATTAATAATATCTGCCTTTTCTTAGAATGATTTGAGATTACGTGAATATCCAGAAAGATTGTTGACAAGCTAACTAATACTATGGATACTACTGTTACACCTAACCTCTAAGTATAAAATGCAGAATTTTAATTACTGTAGAAAGGAAATAGGGCAGAGACTATTTGGAAAACAATCTCTCTGCCTTTGGCCAACAGGCAAATAACATGCTAAGAATCACTATTATCTGATCGTTATTAAAGTTATTACACAGCTGTAGCCACGCACTAATAGGTAGTCAGGAGGAGGGGATTGCCCCGTGTGGGATAACCACAATCTTCAGGAGGAAAGACAGATACAAGTAAAGGATCCCTTGTGGATGAAGCCCCTCATGAATGGTACAAGTGAGGGAAATATTCCTGGTCCCATTTAGGTTTGGAGGAGGAGATACATTTGAAGAACTTCTATTCCTCCACTCAGACAAGTCCAGGGGTGACACAGCTCCCAGTGTGGTACTTTAGGTCTTCAGCTTGGCTTCTCCACCATTCTCCTGGCGCTGCCTCCTTCTCTGGGCCATCTCTTCACTGGCTTGAGGCTAAAGGCCCAGAATGAGATGGTCCTCCCTTTTCTGGATGTCGTCATGCCTCAGATGAAAAAAAGAAGACACTCTTTTTTCTAAGAGTAAAAAAACTCTCCCCAGAAGCCCAAGCTGATGTTCCCCTACATTCCGCTGGCTAGAACCATATCTCAAGGTGCAGTCCTACCCATTGGCTTGCTGAGGGTGGTTATTCACTTCCACTTCATTATGTAGGGAAGGGGGGAATTGTTGAATAAAAGCAGAGATCTATTGGGTAAAGGGAAAGATGGATGTAGGGTAGGCTATCAATAGAGTTTGGCAAGTGGCTATTTTTAATGCCACCTCATTTGGGGCTTGGAAATATGGGTTACATTCATGACAATCAGACATCCGAAACAACTTAAACGTACGCTGGGATGACCACAATGGTTTCTTTAAAGTGGTCCCTCTCTTGCACTTTTGCATCTCTACCATCTACTTATCCTCCACAAAGTGACCAGAGTCACGCTTACAAAACGTAAATGAGCTCTCATTCTTCCGTTGCTCAAAACTTTCTGCTAGCTCTCCCTTCGTTAGGAATAATATCAATATTAAACATAGTACTGATGATAACAGCTAACATATTTTGCTCACCGGGCCTGCACCATCTGGCTCCAGCCTCCTCTCTGAGCCACTAGCTCCCTCCCTCACTGGTCTTTATGCTGTTCCCTGAGAATATCAAGCTCATTCCCTCCTTGGGGTGTGTGCAATGTCTGTTCTGTCTGCCTGGAATGCTACGCCTCGCCAAGTTACTTTGCATCACTTGACCCTTCATGTCATTCTGGTCCATGTCGAGTTGTCAGTGCCTCAGAGAAGGCTTTCTTGACCACCTTATCTCTAGCAGCCCTTCTCCATCACTCTTCAAACCCTGAACCCTACTTCACCTCTTTGAGTATTTTTTTTTTATTCTTAGATATTTTATTATTTTTGGTGCAGTTGTCAGTGAGATTGCTTTTTCTTTAAGTATTTTTAATCGAGAAGCATATTACATATACAGAAGTGGATGAATGTACATCTACAATTAAAACAATGCTCAGTGGGTGCCAATGTGCCCTTCGAGGAGATTAAGGAATAGAAAATTGCCAGTACCTCTCATGTTCTTTCTCAGGCACATGCTCTTCTTTCCATCCCAGTTACCCCTATCCTGTCTTTCAGACTAACACTTCTGTTGCTTTTCTGATGTTTTAATGCCTGTGTATGCATCCCCAATTGTATTTTGGTTTAGTTTTAAAAAACTAAGTAGCCGGTACAAAATTGTTTATGTACGGGAAGGGCAATATTGTTGCTGTCCGATGAAGGTCCCAAGGAGAAGAAAGTGGTCTCAGCTTCCCTGACTTTTCAAGAACCCAAGGCTTCCTAGAGGGCATCTGGCAGGACTAGTATGGACCAGGTATTGGGTATCCACCAGAAGAAGGGTCACAGGGACTGGGCTGCTCTGTATTTTCTGCTTCTCAGTTCACCATGGCCTACCTCCATCTCACTAGGGTAGATCAAAGCAGCATCCTTCCAGCTGATGGAATGAATGTCCTCAGCTGACCCAGACAGCAGAGCATGGACAGACATAGAAGGAATGATGATTCCCCAATTTTTGTCTCTAGCCTGGACTTCTCCCTTACACTCTAGATGCACACATCCATTCACCTAATGACATTTCTGCCTGAATGTATAAACGGCATGTCAAATTCTATAGGTCCCTGTGTTCCAGTCTTCTTTCTTTTTTCTCTTGGAGTCATTCATAACTCACCATTAATTCCTCTCTTCTATAGTCTACATCTAATTTTTCAGCCAACCCTCTTAGCGCTCCCCTAAACTTATAGCCAGAATCTGACCTCCTTTCACCATGTTTCCCACCTCCCCACCACACAACCTGCCACTAAATCCCTCCTGGATTATCTCAATGGGCTCTTAACATGTATGCTTCCTGAAGGCAGGAGCTTATCAGCTTTGTTTATTATTTTATCCTCAGATAAATTTGCAGAATTCCTCTCGCTTCTTGGTCTCTGTTTTATTGCAAATGACTTTCCTGTCTTGGGGGTTGTCAGGTGTCTGATGTTCTGCTAATGATTGGCGTTAGGTCCATGAAGCTGTTTGGGAGCTCTGTCTGTGTGCATGGGCTAGTTGACTTTGAGTCTCACTCTACAGAGTACTTGGCCGGTCTGTTCTGTTGTTGAGGGGTCTCCACTGTCAGTATCTTTAGTTTTTCCTCTTGGGCTGAAAGATTTCCCAATCTCCTGCCTGGAGGGTAAGAGTCTGGCGGCTCATGTTCTGAGAGTGAGGTGGCAGAGTATAATTGGCAAGGGTGAGGTGGGGAGTGGAGCAGGGCGGTCTTAGCATTCAGCATGCACTGAGCACGTGGTTACCCTCCTGTTCTTAGGATGACACTGTCTCACCTCCTCTTGTCCAGAGATACTCTTTGGGGGTACTGCCCCCCACCCACCCCTGTCTTCTTTTATGATCGGGAAGGGCAAATCCCCAGTGGAGTGGGATGGTGTGGGGGGTCTTGGGATAGCACTGCTTCACACATGGTTTCACCTGACCTCTTTCTTTCCATTCCTCTCCTTCACCCCCAGTTCCAGAGATGCCTGGTGCTTCCAGTTCCCTGTGCCTTTTGAGAGTTTCGTGATAGAAAGTGAGTAGATTTGGGGACTTAGCTGGCTTAGTTTTTCAACATTTGTTTCTGTTTCTCCAAGTTTACAACTTCTAAATTTTATTTTTGCTCATTTCCTTTTCTGGACTCTCCAGGGTTATGTTTCAGAAAAATCACTTTATGTGGTTTTAGTGGTGCGTCCAGATTCAATTGGATGCATGTGCTTACTCCATTATATTAAACCTAGAACTCCCTGCTTCATCTTTTTCATACAGCTGTCAAAACTTGGCATAAATATTTAAGTGCTCATTTTTAAAATTTCTCCCATTGGAATGGTGACTCTTGAGGACAAAGACTTGATCCGTCATGTTTATTACTATATTGCTAATAACTAATATATAGCAGGTGTTCACTGAATATATTTGAATGTTCAAAAGGGGAATTACAGATATTATAGTACGTATATAGGGTAGAAAACTATGTGGTCATGAAAGATGCTTCTACTGAATTTTTAACAATGTGGAAAAACATTATAACAAAATGCTGAGTGAAAAATCACACTTTACAAATCCAAGTTATAGTATGATTCTAATTTGTTAGGTGGGTAGGTGGATAGATGACAGGGCTCCAACAGAGTGAATTTTAACAGTGGCTAAATAGCTAATTTTTAGTTAATAGCTAATTTTTTGATATCTAATTTTTATTTTCTAATAGCTAAATTTTAGTTAATAGCTAATTTTTATTTTCTCTGAAATATTTTCCTATATTAAAAATATTTTCTAAAAAAGATATGTATAACTTTATGATCAGAGTAAAGTAAATAAGCAATATTTTTAAAAAATTAACTGCATAAATACTGGTTGGGGATATCCTGCCTTTCAGGCTGTAGTACTGCAATCTAATTCTGATATTAACCACCCAGAGTCAGTGCAGACTCAAGGGTTCATCAACAAGACTGCCCTTATTTCAGATGCCAGCTGCAAGTTTGGAGGTACCCAGGCCACCCACACTTGTGACCACAACTGGCTATCAATCTGGGGCTTCCCACAATCCCCTCAGGTTTGTTTGATAATTTTCTAGAATAACTCTCAGAACTTGGGAAATCATATGCTTACAATTACAGTTTTATTATAAAGGATACAAATCAGGACCAAAGGAAGGGATTCATAGGGTGAGGCCTTAGAGGGTTCTGAACACAGAGCTTCCATGCCCTCTCCCTGTGGAATCACAATACATCACCCTCCTGGCGCACGGATGTTCACCAACCATGAGACTCACCCAGGCCTCAGTACACAGAGATTTTATAATGTTCAAAGTTTTCACTGGGATTTCATTATGTGAGCCATGATTGATGGAGTCATTGGCTAGAAGACTGAATTCAGTCTCCAGACTCATCCCCCCAGGAGGTCCAGGTGGCTCAAGGTCTCAGCCCTCTAGTCATATGACTGGTCTTTCTGGCATGAACAGTCCCATCCTGACTCACCTCATTAGCATCAACTCACAAGTGGTTGAGAGCCCACCATGAACAACAAGACACTTCTGTCACTGAGGAAATTCTAAGATTTAGAGGCTATCTCCTAGGAACCAGGGTCAAAGGCCATGTTCTTTATTCTACAGCATGAACACATTATGTAAAAAGTTCTTAGGGTTCTCAGGTCCTCAGTAGGAGTCTGCAATGTGTTATGGCCACCAAAAACAATAACAAAAACAAATTTATGTTGACCTGCAACATTGGAACCATAGTGTGTTAGTTTGTCAGGGCCGCCATAACAAAGTACCACAAATGGGGGTGCTTCAGCCACACACATTTATTTTCTCACAGTTGTGGAGGCTGGAAGCCTGAGATCAAGGTTTTGGCAGAGTTGCTATCTTCTGAGGCCTCTCCCTGACTTGTAGTTGGCTGTCTTCTCTCTTTGTCTTCACGTGGTTTTCTCTGTGTCTGTGTCCAAACTTCCCCTTCTTATAAGGACACCCGTAATGTTGGATTAGGGCCCACCCTATTGGCCTCATTTTAACTAAACCATCTTTTAAAAGATCCTGTATCTGAAATGCATGTACATTCTGAGGTACCGGGGGTTCAACACATGAATTGGGGGGGAGGGACCCAATTCAGCCCATAACACTCCACCCTCTAGCCCCTCAACACTGCTGTCTTCCTCACATGCAAAATACATCCACCCCATTCCAACAATCCCAAAAGTCAGTCCATTCCAGCATTAACTCTAAGTCCAAAATCTCACCTAAATATCATCTAAATCAGGTGTGGGTGAGACTCAAGATATGATTCATCTTGAGGTAAAATTCCTTTCTATCTGTGAACCTGTGAAACCAGACAATAAGTTACATGCTTCCAAAATGCAATGAGGGGCAGGCATAAGACAGCCATTTCCGTTCTAAATGGGAAACACCAGAAAAAAGAAAGAGATCATGGTTCCCAAGTAAGTCCAAAACCTACAGGGCAAACTCCATTAGATTTTAAGGCTCAAGAACTACCCTCTCTGGTTCCATGCTCTGTCCTCCAGGCCCACTGGGACAGTCTTGCTTTTGGTGGGTGGACAAGAGAAGGACAGTGGCCTGGCTCCTCTCAAACTGAGGAGGAAATAGTCCTAGCCCTGAGTTTTTTGACTTAGTGATTAATAAGAAAGGATGCCAACAAATCCAAAGATTCCCTCTGTGTTTTATCTCAGCTGCAGGAAAAGAAGAAACTGCCTTTTTAATACAAGGTCATATGACTACCATGGAGAGCGACAAACTAAGAGTCAAAAGTCTCTAAGCTCCAGTTGCCCCATCCACAAAAAACTCAAAACTGTCTCAGGAAAAACTAGGACAGGCTGTAACTTTCCAGAGGTATCAATACAGGTTTTGTCCTAAGAGGGGGTAAGGAGACCACAGTTCTCAGGGAAGCAAGCTAAATAGGCAGAGTAGGCACATGGGGTGGAGGCCGTGATCACGCCCCTCCTGGCTTATCCTAGCACCCTTCATCTGGTCGTCGGGAGCATACTTTGGGGACAGCATGATGAAGGGGCATAATTGTATGGGTGTGATTTCTGCGAGGGTGAGCATAGGGTTAACGGTTCACTTTCTTGGGCTACCTTCAGGACTTCTACTATTTACATCTTTCCCCAGAGATGTATTTTTATTCTATTTTAAAAGCTAGCCTCGGGAAAATAGCTCTTATCTTACAACAATAACCCCTAATGAGTGCTCACCAATAGTTAATTTAATGTGTTCTTTTGTACTGCGTTCTCAGCCACAGGCACAGAATCACAGGACGGGTGATTGGAAGGAGCTTACACAAAGTTCCGCTCAGAATGTGGGCTTTGTGATCACACAGATCTGGTTCCATTCTGCTGTGTGCTATGTGACCTTGGAAAGCTACTTGACCTTTGAGTCTCAACTTCCTCACTACATAAATTGAGGATAACAGTGTCTGGTTCAACAACGATGCTGTATACAGACACTGTATACAGTGTCTGTATCAACAACGATACTGTCATAATTCCTAACAACAATTAGAAGAGAGCTTTCTGGGCACCAAGATATTGTTCTCTGACTTTGGAGAACTCTGTTCTGGAAGTCTTGAGATTTCTACAAGTATATTCACTCACTGGGCTTTTTGCCTCCTTCTGAGTTGACATAGAGCCTCAAAGTGCTCACTCAGTTCTGCCTTTCTTGGGGGGGGGCACTTCATTTCTGCTAGCTTCAGTCTCCTCAACCACATCTCACGGGTATGTCTAGAATCTTCTGTCGTGGCCCCGTTGTGTTGACAGAATTAGTTGGGGGGAGGGGGGAAATCATCAGAATTGTGTTATTTACTAAGTGGTATTGACAGTTTGAGTTGTGCTGCCTTCCTATAAAGAAATGGATGGATGGTTTTTCTCCTCTTTTTAATTGGAAAATATAGGAGAATAACAAGGCTAAAAATGAGAGACAGAAAGAGCAGGCTAAGGTGGATGTAGCCAGAGGGCACTTTTCTGGCTTTTTATTGACAACTCTTCTTTCTCCCTTGCCTCCCCACCCCTTTAAATGAACACTGTTTGTGACCATTTTTGCCATAAAAATACAAGGATAGGGCTTTGAAAAGCTGACATTCCTCAATATGTCAAGAAGAAAATCTAAGCTTGTTTCAAGTCTGCAAGTGCATATTGACTAAAAATTCACCAGCAGACATTTCTGAGCCAGAAGAGCAAATACCCAGTGCAGAGCAGTGGGGCCGGCCCCAGCCGCGGCGTGCCAGGCTGCTCTGTAAGGTGCACAAAACCACCTCTTCGGAAGAAAATCGAGTTGAGTTCAAGGCAGTAGCTTCCCTCAACACTGGTATTTGTTTCACCCTTGCATGAAATTAAAAAACAAGCCCCAGCTTTTCTCCAGAAAACTCGTCTAGCTGCAAGCCAGACTTCAAACAGCCCTAAAACGTCCTTTGCCTACACGCCAGATAGTTCAAGGCAGCCGAAAAGTGCCCAGGAGAAGATTTTGTATGGGAACGTTAACTTCCCATTCCATTTGACTTTTGGTCTTTAAAATACAGGTCAAATCAATGAATTTAATGAAGGCCGTGTAACACAATGGCTTTGCCTTGCATTTTGACCCACATAAAGGGGAGGCAGTCCAGGTCACAAAGCTTTAGCAGAACTTTAAGTGGTTAGTACACAAATGTGACAGAACGTTTAGAATCTCAGAGACTTGCAAGGCCTATTGACAAGCAGTTAAAAGTATTTGAAATAGCTGCATGAATGAACTTTGATAAGGTAGCACTATTGTCTTCCGCCGCCTCTTTCTCTTCATAAGAAAACTCCCCTAAAAGAACAAGAGTCAATGAATGTGAAATGTAGTGTCAGTTTTACTGGACTCTGGACGCCTTTCAGCACTGTGGACTTTTTGTGGTGAGTTCATGCTATTTAAAAGTATTCTTCCCTCGGAGTTTCAACCCTTGCAAATGGTGACTTTTCAGTCAGCTACCCACCCAAGTCTTTTCCAACTGTTTTCACGCCATGAATAGCTAAGTTAAAAGAAGTGAAGATTAATTTCAGGTTTTTTGCCTCTTCCTGACACTTGGATTTTTTGAGAGGGGGTGCACCATCGCTTACCCTTTGGCTTGGTGGAGGGGGTGGCGGGGTTAATAAGCCATGAGGGGGGACGAGCCATGTTCTTCTGAAGCCCAAGGATGATCCCCTCACACCAAGAGCATGGGCAGGAAGCTCCATTGCGGAAAATGGCCCATCACCTTTAAACTGGGAGAGAGGAGGAGATGCAAAATCTAAGTGTTTAATTTTCAAGAAATGTGTAGGGAAATGGTGGGGGAGGTCTTTTCAACAACGCCCTAGGACACTGTGTGGGCCAGTCCTTCCATGCCAAGAAGGGCTCCTTTCCAAGGATCCCCTAAACCTGTCTTTATGTATATTTATATCTATATCTATTTATCTATCTATCTATCTATCTATCTATCTATCTATCTATCTATCTATATTTTTTTTAATGAGAACATCCATTTTTCCGAGCTGCGTCTGAAATATCAGTCCTCAGGGGCGCCCCAGCATTGTGTGAGAGCCTCCTGAGCCCGTTGAGAAGTTGCATGGAGACAGTGGTGGGATGCAAAAAGTCTACAAAGACCCCGTCTAAAGGGCCATGTGTTGGTTTCACAGGGTTTCATGGTTCCAAGATTGGCTAAATATGCTTTGGGGGGTTTTCTCAGTAAATCTCTATAGATAGATTTTATTGTATTTTACCCTTTTGTCTGTTTTTTTTGTGTTTGAAATTTCTCCCTTATTCATTGACCAGTAACTTTCTGTCACCCATCTTTGACTTCTCTCCTTACATCTGCATTTAAGCTGTCATTTACTTCTGCTGTTCCCTCCTCTCAATATCTGACAGCCAAAGCCTTCATGCGCTTTTATCCCTTTGTGTTTGCATTATGACATAACCTGTGCAAAGTGGCCTGGCTCCCCAATTCTTGTATGTAAAATTTGCAACATTTTTTGAGACGGGTCAGTGCCCATTTTGGGGATCCTTTTCTTTATCTGAGTACCGTGTTAAAACTTTTTGCAGATGTGGCCTATTCAGGAGCAGACTGCGGCTGCATGCAGAGATGGGGAAAAGAAGAAAAGCCTTTCCTATTTTGTGATTGCCATAGTAACTCAAACATTGCCAGTGTGTTTGCTGGTCCGGTCGGCCGCAGCCTGTGAGCTTCATTTCCTGTGCAATCAAGCCCTCTACTGGAGATCATGGCTCGGGTGACACGGGGCTACACAGAGGACAGTGTGCTTGTTAGGCCTGAAATTAAGCATTTCACTTTAAAATAATACCCATTTGTATCCATTTTGTTCAACATAACAACAGCTGCTGTCCCTGGAATGACAGACTTGCCTTTTTAACCAAAGCTTCATATGACATTTATGAATGAGGCTGGTTCCATTCACTTGCAGTTTGAATTCACAGTAGTTATTTTTTGCTGGGTTTTTTTCCTTCCCCAGCATATGGGTGAAATTCAACATGATTCAAGTAATTATATACACAGTTCATGAGGAGGAAAAAGCCTGCTTTGTTTGTATCATCTCTTTTAAACTAGTTAGTGGGCTTTAGTCCTTTAAAAAAAAAAAAAACAAGGAGGCAAAATATAGGAGATGAATTGGTGCCAACTTTAAAAAATGTTGATAACCTCGAAATAGTGAACGATAATGAAAGAAGAGGTGATGTTGTCACTGGGTTTTGTTTATTCGTTTTTGGGTAAACAGCTAAAAACATCAGTCTGAGTTTCTCAGTGGGAAAGGGGCAGAGCTCCTGCTGAAGAAAAAAAAAAAAACACCAAAACAACAACAACAACAAAAACCCCGACAACTCCTAATTCTTGTTTTGCTTGCCCAGTGCTCAGAGTCCAGAAAAATGAATAAAACCACAAGGCGTTACCCAGGTGGAAATGCCTGATTTGGCACAAAAGACCAAATGGCCGTCCTTTTTCAGAACGCTTCCCAGTTCCACAGTATCACTGGTATTAAGAGAAATAATCAGTGTTGTCACCACGTTGACCAGAAAACGCGGTGTAATGCAGGCGCGTGAACAACAGCTCTGTGTAGCTCTCCTCCTCCCCCTCCTTTCTTTCTCCCCCTTCATTTTGATTCATCACCACCAGCAGCAGCAGTAGATTTACTAAATCCAGCAGAACATACCGTGTTTCATATCATATCATCAAAAGTCTCCCCTTCCCGGCTGAAAAACTGGAGAAGCAGTAAGAAATCAACCAGTTCTCAGTTTGTAAATCATTCGGCTAACAGGGACTTGACCGTGTGAGCTCAGCCTCACTCAGCAGTGCTCCCCTAACCTGAAAATGAAAAGAACCAGAGAGGATGACTTTCACAGTCAGGGAGTTTCCATGGCTCTCGACATGTAAAAACATTTAGGACATTAAAATATTTGTTTGTGGGCATGGAGCTTGGACGAGTTAGTCTATCCTCCCCTCCTTAGCACAGCTGGCAGAAAGTAAGATTGAAAAGCATTAGTCGGTCCGATTTCAGTGGAAACCGTCTTCCTTCAAGCCCCATGCTGTGTGTTTTCCAGCCCTTTCAAAGTTACCTATTTCACAGAAAAGTCATTATATCAGCATAAGCTATAGAATTAGGCAGGAAAACTTTTATTCCTGAACATGATGGTTTTGATTTTTGCATCGTATATTAATATATTTGATTGTATATTGATATATATAATTGTATATAACAATTGATTGTATATTAATATATTTTGGCAACGATAGATAATCAAATTCCACTCATCAGAAGGTGTGTGTGTGTGCGCGCGCCTGTGTGCATGCATGTGTGTGTGCCTGCACACATACAATATATCCAGACTATAGTAAGTCAGGTAGAAAGTCTGGAGTGGAAAATTTTCTGTATCTAAAGTAGTTAGAGATGAGTTTGACACATGATAAGTACCATCACGTGCTAATTATTTTTATTATCCTAGTAATTTTATCCATTCATGTATTCAGAATTCACTTGGAACCAAAATGGATGGGCAACACTTATAAAAAGTAAACTCTCCAATAATTTCTCTACCTAAGAACCAATGGGATTCTGAAATTAATTTTTAACTGCATGCACACTAATTGATAGATATTTCTTCAGTCACTCACCCATGTAGGCAGAAACTTTATAGACTCATCGTAGCACAGTGGTAGGCACTGAGTCCAAAGATAAAAGTAGCCCAAAGACTCTGGAGGTGAGGAGACAGCTAAAGAAGAAGACACTTCATAGCAACCTGGCACCAATGAGTGGAGTGTGTTGAAGGGTAGAGGGAGTGTGGGCCACGAAGACAGGAAGAACATCACTCATCAACAACCAGCTTGGAATTTGGATCATTGCAGAGGAAGAGAGGACAGTAGTGATGGAGAAAAGTATTCTAGGTAGATGAAATCAAACATACAAAAGCCTGGTGATCTAGGTGAATAAGAGGCTTTTTAGAAATAAAGAATTCAGATAGTTGGAATATTTGTTAGTTTTCCCCCCAAAGTTTTCTGAGTAAGTAAATCATTTAATTTGTGTAGCAAAGATTTATCAAATGCTTATTATAAGCAAGTTACTTTGTTATTGGAATAAAAATATTAATCAAAGTATCTGCCCTCAAAAGACTCCCAATCTGCCCTTTTAAGTCCAATAAGGAAAACACTGCATTCTAAAACTAAATAGAAAATGTCCGTGGAATTTTGGTAGCCTGGCTTCCCTGAACTCATTTAAATGACAGAGGATGAACTATGGTCACTCCTAACCACAGCCTCTCCTTTGCTATCTGCAGTTTGAAAATGTATTGAGTCTCCTGTGAACTGTTCCATCTACGTGATGTGAGTATAGGAGTATAGGATATATACAGTATATAAGATATATACATATGTGTATATATATATATATATATATAGTACACTCCGTGAGTATAAGAGCATCTTTTGGACAGGGCCTTGGGCAAGAGCTTTGGGCAGGACCACATTCCTGCAGCTATGGGGAAGCCTAGGGAACAGCGATGGGACGGAGCGATGCCAAAGCCAATGGCGGCCACTGGCTGGGAGGGGACGAGCAGCAAGTGGTGGGGAGTTGGACTCAGCCTTTCTTGTCCAATTAATGCCTCTCTCTCTGTCTGTCCTCCTCACATGTCCCGTCCTCCCAGTGCCCCACGCCACCCACTCACCCACCCACCCACACCTCATTTCCCTATGCAGAGCCTCCTTGGTACTCATGGGTACAGCATAAGCAATATTTTTGCCGAGTTGTTGTTGCGTTGTGTTGTGATAGCTTTTGTTAGTTCAGATTTTCTTCTGTTAGCCCAGCTAGATCAGTCCTACTTTGCAGGGCCCTGGCAGAAGATACCATTTCACACACTTCTAACATCCTATCACCAAAAGCCTTCTTTCCCAAATTGAGTACTGGAGAAGCAATAAGAGATCAACCTATTTGAGCCTAATTCCTTTTTTTTTTTTTAATTTTTATTTATTTGACAGAGAGAGAGAGACAGTGAGAAAGGGAACACAAGCAGGTGGAGCGGGACAGGGAGAAGCAGGCTTCCCGCTGAGCAGGGAGCCCGATGCGGGGCTCGATCCCAGGACCCCGGGATCATGACCTGAGCCGAAGGCAGACGCTTAACGACTGAGCCACCCAGGCGCCCCTGAGCCTAATTCTTAATTGGTAAATTCACGTCAGCTAACTACAAGAATTTGACCCCATGAATTCAATGTCATATAATAAGTCTTACTCTGTGCTCAGGATGAGTCCAGGTTGTGGGAGGGAGGGCGGGACAGGGACTTAGAGAGGTGTAGACACAACCCTGTGACTCACTAGCTCAACAGCCGGCATAACTCTGACAGAAATTATCATTTATTTAATTACATAATTATGTACTTTAAAATAAATTATTATTTATTTTTATTTTATTATTTCTTTCTGAGACAGAGTGGCCACGCACATGCATGGGGTGCGGAGGGGCAGAGGGAGAGAGAGAATCTTAAGCGAGCTCCGTGCCCAGCACCAGGCTTGACCTCACGACCCTGTGATCATGACCTGAGCCAAAATCCAGAGTCCGACGCTCAACAGACTAAGACACCCAGGCACTGCCAGAAATTATCATTTCAATAATGATTTGGGTCCTTGCTTGTATAATCTCTGTGCCCCTTACTAGAATGTAAGCTCCATGAGGGAAGATTGTTCTCTGCTCTGTCTCCAGGGCTGAGCAAAGTGCCAATAAGACGGTAATCACTCAGCAAATGTTTGTTAAATGAACGGGTGAACGCATCCAGCAACACGGCTGCTTCAAACTCTCTGGGATCCTTCCAGCTGCCAGATGGCCACCTCTTATTCCGGTTGAGATCATCTCTAGACATAACAGCTACTCACCCAGGCCTTTCTTGCGCTTCTCCACAGCGCCCACTGTAAGAGAAAGATGATGTCCATATCCATTTCCTATTTGAAGGAGAAAAAAATATGGTTTTCCCCATTCTGCCTGATTTCTAGACCCCTCTGCAACACTGTTCCCAGCTGTCCTAAATGGTGATGGACCAGTGGCTATGACATCTGAGGTCAAGGCGCTTTATAAATTTTGACAATTCTGGGGTTCTCAGTCCTGGCAGCACACTACAATCAACTGGGGGAGCTTTAATAAACTCCTGATACCCCAGTCATATACCCCAGGCTGATTAAATCAGAATTTCTGGAGACTGGACCCAGGACCCAATATTTTTTAATGTCCTCTAGATGATTCCAGTATGTAGCAAAGTTTAAGAACCTGTTCTCTGGAGGGTTGTCATAAACTCTCCTTACTAGGTTTGAAATTCTAAGAATTCTGTGATCA
Source organism: Callorhinus ursinus (assembly GCF_003265705.2). Taxonomy (NCBI): domain Eukaryota; kingdom Metazoa; phylum Chordata; class Mammalia; order Carnivora; family Otariidae; genus Callorhinus; species Callorhinus ursinus. The sequence continues at coordinate 68,923,279 of NW_027397069.1, forward strand.
GAAGAGGAATTTGGGGAGGGATCGTTCAGTTTGTACCTTTCCTCCCCACCGCCTCCCAGAGGAGCCGTGAACGGGGCCTTGTCTCTCTGGCCTGGATTGGCTTTGGGAAGCAAATGATCATACCTTGTAAAGAGTGTAGCCACTTCTTTGGGATAGTAGCTGGGGTTTCTGAAACCATGGTGGGGGAAGAAGCAAGTGAGGAAGGTAGATGCAAAGGGTAGATCCGGGGGGTGGGGGATAGAGCCAGGGAAGCAACAAGATAAGCAGCCACAAGCAGCTCTGTCAGAGACTAGGACGCAGAGCTCACACCTGCCTGATCTCCGTTGACCAGAGGCAGCTATAATTGTAACCCAGCGTACCTGAACTCTCCAGGCTGTGGGTACCAATGAGGTCACTATAAGAGGAAATGGCTCCTTGCCTCTACTTGCTGGCAGGGGTGTCTGGGCAGCAAGGGTGGGAGAGCCTCACCTGGACTTACAGGCAAGCCTATTCTTTCTGAATAGAAACCCTGTCAGCTACCCCTCCCCTCCCCCTCCATGCTGCAAATTCTCCATGGCGCCTTCATCAATATGCTGACCCTCAGGAAGCCTGGGTGGCTCAGTCAGTTAAGCCTCTGCCTTCAGCTCAGGTCGTGATCCCAGAGTCCTGGGATCGAGTCCTGTGTTGGGCTCCTTGCTCGGTGGGGAGCCTGCTTCTCCCTCTGCCCGCCACTACCCCTGCTCGTGCTCTCTGTCAAATAAATAAATCTTAGAAAAAAAAATATGCTGACCCTTTATATGACGGAACGGCAGGATGGTCACCGCAAAGGCAGGTGTGGGGACCTTAGCAGAGGGCAGTGATTTTCAACCTTGTAGGGGACCGGAGGGTCCACTGCAGTTTGGGGGAGCCCTTGCTGAGGGAAGGCTGAATGGGGAGAGACCCGCTCTGTGATCAGGGTCTGTGTTAGATTTCACGTGTACAAAAGCTTCTGCTGCCAAGCACAAGCCTGGCCTGTAATCCTACGGTACCCATTCCACTTAACTGAAGCAAAGTCAAGACACTGACCCTTACTGTGGCTTTCAGGGAAGCCCCCCCCCCGCAACTCCCCAAATTCTACTTTCCATCTCTGTGAATTTTACTACTCTAGGTACCTCATGTAAGTGGAATCATAAAGTCTTTGTCCTTTGGAACTGGCTATGTCACTTGGCACAATGTCCTCAAGGTTCATCCACGTTATATAGCACGTGTCAGAATTCCTTCCCTTTTTAAGGCCTAATCGTATTTGGTTATGTGATGACCGCATTTTATTTATTCCTTCCTCCACGGACACGGGTTGCTTCCACCTTCTGGCCACCGTGAATAGGGCTGCCGCCGCCTTGGGGGCGCCTGTGTTTGAAGCTCCGTCCTGCACCCTGGCTGGGCCTTCCTCTGCCGGGCTGCCGCTGTGCTCCGTGCCCTGTGCCCTCCCTCTCCCGGGGTCAGGGTCCGAGCTGTTGCCCGCCCTGCACAGCGGCAGGGTCTTGAGCCCCTGCAGCACCTCTTGCCGGCTATTCCCAGGCATGGCTCAGCACGGCCTCCTCTCCTGCCCTGGCTCCCGGGTCACCAGGTAACCGGGCCACCCGCCCCGCGTTGCCCCTGCTGCCCTTCAGCGGGGGGGCCGGCTCCGTGCAGAAAGATAGCATTTGCTCCGGCCTGACCTACTCCCTGGGTGAGAGGATCCTTTAAAATTCACATGTAGAAGCGGGGGGGGGGGGGGGGTGTGTGGAAAGTTAACCCTAAAATGATCATAACCAGATAAGGATGAGGATTCCCTTTTCTTTCTCTTCTTTGCTTCTGCATAAAGCCACAAAAGGGTTAAATACTTTGCCACGAGGTGGGATCAACTTCTTAAATCTGTGGTGTGCTTGATTGTCCTGCCCGCACTGTGTGAGGGATGCCCCCGCTCCTTTGTTGATTATAATGGCACATCTTCATTATTGTTCTAATACTCCTTTAAAAAAATAAAAAAAACACCCTAATCTTTCTCTGGTGCCAATGACTGCCACAATGCGGGGATGTTTTATTTCTCTCCCCTCTGTCCCTGCCTTCACCCCCTATTGTTGCCATAGTCACGATGGGGCGATAGCCCGGGTGTGGGCCCGTTTCTGTACTGTACCGCCCCCAGCTTATTGTTTAAATCTGTATTATTCCACTGTTCTGAAGATTTACATTTTTAATGGCTCATTTATGTAATCCCATAAATAAAGTAGCAAAAAAAGCATCCCACACAAATGAGTGAATCGGAGTTTGAAAAAGACTCCTGAGGCAGGTCAGCCAGGGTCTCAGCTGTGGGGCCTTGATTGGTGTGGCCGGGGTAGCCAGGGTGGCAGTGGGCTTAAGACCACCCAGTCAGCGCCCAAATGGGGCATTACCAAGGAATAGCAGGATGGCGCTGGAGTTCAATCTCCCCTATTTATCAGAGAACACAGTTCTCCTGCAAAATCCATTTTAGTCTGAGACTCATTTACCTTATTGCTTTGACAGCTGCACCTCTCGGCAGAGAAGTTTCTCCGATTAGCTTTTTCCCTCCAAGCAGCTGATGCTGTGTGTTCCCCCCTCCCGCCCCTCCTTTCTTCTTCTTAACCAATATATTCCTGGGGCTGCTAAATTCTCTCTAAAGAGCCTGTGAATCCGAACACCTGCCTGAAGAATGTATTTGACACACAGAACAGAGATAGTTTGAACAATTCACTGTCAGGCTTCCCTCCACCAGTTCTCTCTCCATACTCCCTCCCCTGCCAGTGAAAAGCCTTAGCGAACCTTAGCTCCTTTGGGGAAGTTGGTACTAATTAGGCACAAATGAAGAAAATGGCTCAGATGGACCCGAATCAGCACACGCCTCACCGTCTTCCCAGTCCCCCACCCAGCCTGAGATGCAATGCCATGTTAGTTACTATTCTCCAGCACTGTTTTATGCTGTCCTGTGAAATGTTTTTGCACTGGGATATTATATAGCAAAGCATGACCGCCAGTCAGGTCCTCTGTCTTCACCCGTCTATAGCTGCCCTCAGAGTCCACGGCAAAGACTTGGATGTCTATGTGCACGACGGTCGACTGTCCACAGGGGAAGGTTTGTAAGTGTCTGGGACAGAGACCATATCAAAACAGTGGGATGGGTATGTGCTCTAAATGCACGTGAATATCACAGTATCGCTAACTTTAGTAAAAATGTAATGGATGAAAACAGTAAAGCATGAAAGCATTCGAGCCCCATTCTCTTATTTTCCTGCCATGGGGAAAAAAATGACTTGTAAGCTTTGCAAGATGAGGATTTTAATCTGCAATCCCCATCTCTTTGTGGGAAAGGGGAAACCATTTTCCTTTTATATCTTCATGGGGGGAAAGCACTGTGTAAGTCAGAGAAGTATCCCAGGATTTGTTGTCCATTTTTCCCAACATCCATGCGGAGGCAGGGAGGGGGGAACACTGGAACCAGAGTGAGTGGACGGGGCTGGGGTCTGCCCCGAGCATGTTCTCGCCTGGGAGCCTGGGGCGAGTCCTCCCACTCCAACGTGTCCTGAGAAGGTCCAGAGAGGTTGGTGGCACTTCTCACTGTTGACTGCCGAAACCCCAGCACGCAGAATGACACCTCACATGTGACATGACACATGACAGTCATACAGACTCACTGAGTGATGGATGACCCTCACCAAGCCTAACCTCAGCCATCTGTGAAGTCTGTCTCTGAGCGTGGCCATGAAAACCTATGAAACCGTGAAACCATGAAACCCATGAAAACCGTGAGACACGTGAACACCCCGTACATACACATGTTACAGCATGCAGAGGACCACCTAGGTGGGAGGTATTATTTACGGTGATGAATACTTCCGGTAGAATGGGCAGAAGCTAGTCTTTTCACTAGACTTTCTGTCTTTTAGCTGTGGGAAACCTTTAAGCATTACTCTTGGAGTTACTACCTTTCCTTCAAAGAAGGAAATTCCATGTTTTGACTTTCATATACAAAGATGATGTTAATTTTTTTTTTTTTTGGTAACTTCATTATTGGGGATGGGTTTGCCCTGAATCATCTATAAGTCCTGTTGGTCCTCTTTGTGACCCACAATGAGCTGAGACCACTGTATGTAAAAGAAGAGCTTTGGGCCAAGCCTCATGTTGTGTCACTTCTCAAAACCTTATATTTATGGAGATTGAATTCATGGTCACGATCTCTTTCCAGTGAATTCTGACTAGAACTAAGATACCCAACTTGCCATACAAGATTAGCATAAAGTCAATCTTGAATTTAATAGATTGGAAATATGAATCAGTGCATTTATGTTGCTGCTATTCCTGGGTATTTCTCTCTTTAATTAATCATAATGACGTTGAGCCAAGCATGTCTTGAGAATTCAGTGTTGCCAAGGCCACAGATTATTTCACCTTCGGTTCTTGAGATCACCTTTTCTCCATGAAGATTTCTTGGACTGAGCAAATCTGTACCAGCCTCATTCCACCTAAACAAACCCTCCGGTACCTGGGTGTGCCTCATGCTCCCAAAACAGCTGCCTGAGCTGCAAAAGAGGCGTTCCCCACCCTGCAGAACCGACTAGATGCCAGGAGCCTGCCACCTTTTGCTGGTGCTACTCGATCAGATGCTAAAGCTGTCACATGAACTTGGGCCCAGGTGAGGGACAAACCCTGACAAGCTACCAGAGTGGGGGGCTTTAGGACTCAGTTTCCCCTACAGTCAATGGCATTAATCCCATCATGTCTCACTTCCGTTCTTATGTCCAAACCAGCCAGTTCATCCATCACCATGAAGAGTCTTATCTCCATAGGGTTCTGTAGTCACCTCATGCCATATGGCTTTTGAGCTTTCTTCATTCCAACCTGCACGAAGGAATACATTTTATATCTATATCCATTTTATATCTATATCTAGTACACACACACACACACACTCACATACAAAAATGAAACAGAAGAATTTACAGAACAACACTTATCTAAAGTTATGAGCTATGCTCCTATATTTTCTATTCTATTATATATATTCTCTTTCAATTTTGTTAAAGTTCAATCATGCCGCACTAAATTGATTCATAACTGATGAAGTCATCTTCTTGCTCTAACTGAAGCCTGGCTTTCTCCTAGGGACACTGCTTTCACTCTGTCTCTTGAATGGAAACTTTTTCTTCCCACACTCCTTTTTGACCTTGCCAGGCTCTTTCCTCCCTTTTCCCTCCAGCCTCCCAGCGGCTTTGACTTCTGAAGGATCAGCCTATTCTTCCCCTTATACCAGACATCTTCTCCCTCTCACCTTTTAAGGTCTCAGCTCTGAAGCTTCCTTCTTTTCTCTCGTGCATCGTCAATTTCTCCTTTCCTCCTGGGCAATTCCCTTTAACGTACAAATATGCTGTGATATCATCGACCTTAAAGAGAAATTATTTGACTCCATGTTTCTTCCAACTGTAACCCAATATTTTGGCTTTTCTTTGTGGCAGCCCTCAAGTGTTCCAATACTCACTGTCCTTAATTTTTTAGCTCATATTTTCTCTTTAAACTTCCCCAATCAGGCTTTCATCTTCACCTGTCCACTGATGCTGTTCTCATCAAGCTTACTGGTGACCTCCACCATGCCCAAGTCCATGGTCTAGGCTCCAGTCTCTGGAGAACAGGTTTGTCACATAATAGGTACTCAGTAATTTTTGTTGACTGACTGACCTAATGAATGAATGATTATAACTCCCATCCTGTTAGTTTACGGGACTCATGGTTGTGCCTTCCAAAAATAGGTGAAATTCAATTTTTACACCAGGCAACTGAACTTTCATGTACTTATTCGCTTCTTGTAAGGTTTTGTATATGCTTAACCCACGTCAGCTTTTTACATGGAAATTCCTGGAGCTATGATTTCCCAGCCTTGCAAAATTTCAAAAAGCTTTTTTTTTTAAACTTTTTAACATATATGCTCAATTTTCAGGATGAAGGAGTACTGATTGAACACATATCTATTTACGTTGGACATCAGGTACACCAACTTGTACTAATCATAATCCAGAGTTCAAAATACACTCATTATTATCCACTCATGGCCTGCTTTAATTAATTAATCAATCAAAATTTAATAATGTAGCAATCATTCATGAACCTACCACCCAACGGGAAGGTTATTGCATGCTAATTTGACATATAAATTGTTCCAGTCATGGATTATAAGAGAATAGGAAAAAAGAAAGAACTAATATTGCCTTTGTACTAAGTATTCATTTATAAGGTATGAATGTAATATAGCACCTAATATGTAGGAAATTAATGTGTTTTTTTTAAGATTTTATTTATTTGAGAGAGAAAATGAGAAAGAGAGAGAGCACAAGCCGGGGGGGGGGGGTGGGGAGAGGCAGAGGGAGAGGGAGACTCCCTGATGAGCAGGGAGCCCGAGGCAAGACTCAATCCCAGGACCCTGGGATCATGACCTGAGCCTAAGGCAGACGCTTAACCAACTGAGCCACCCAGGCACCCGGTAATGTTAACTTTAACCTTCAGTTCAGGTGGTGAGGCCAGGTATATCCACTGGAAATTTAACTGTGTTCCCTTTTGTACTTAAGTTATCTGATGGGGAGATATTTGGAAAGGTGCAAATACAGATCTTCCTCGCCTTACAATGGGACTACATCCTGATAAACCCATTGTAAGTTGAAAATATTTAAGTGGAAAATGCATTTAATACACCTGACCTACTGCACATCATAGCTTAGGCTAGCCCACCTTAAATGTGCTCAGAACTCTTATATCGCACAAAATCATCGAGCACAAAGACTATTTTATAATAAAGTGTTGAATATCTCATGTAATTGATTGAGTACTGTACTGAAAATGGAAAACAGAATGATTGTTCTGTTGTCAGACAGAGTGGTTGTCAGTGTGTGGGTTGTTGAGCCTGGTGGTCACGTGGCTACCTGGGGGCTTGGAGTTGCTGCTGCCGCCCAGCATCAGAGGATCGGCAGGAAACCGCTAGCCTGGGAAAGCCTCCAAATCCAAAATTCGAAGTATGGTTTTCACTGAATGCATATCACTTTTTCACCATTAAGGTAAAAAATCATAAGTTGAGCCATTATAAGTCAGGGACAGTTTGTGCCTTTTTTTCTCATGTGACTTTTGCCCACGGACTTCAGAATCCATTCATGATTCTTAACCGAAACAATTACTGCCAAGTAAGGATTTTCTAACTCCGGCATTCTTCCTACATACTGACATTTAACAAACAGAGGACTATAAGTATTTTTTAATGCAATGTTTAAGTGACAGAGGTAGTCGATTATTTTAATTCCTCCTGAATATATACGAGTACATCCAGCTCTACCAGCGTCTTGGACACCATTGTACTTGTGAGGCAGTCAGTTCAGCTACTGAAGGGCTCCCTGAGCCCTCCTCTTCCCAAGCCCAACTAAAAAGGACCTTCTCACCCAGTCTCCCAGTTATGTGATATTGTTGCCATTGTTTGGGGAAGGGTTGCTGTTGAACAGGAACTACCAAGTTAAAGGAACACTCCAACATAATTTAGACTAAACCAAGTTTTATTCCTTCTGTAGTCCAAATATTAAACTCAGCCAAAGAATGAAGTCATCACAAAGAAGACACTTCCCCACACAGAGTCAAAGAATTTAGGAAAGGGACAGAATGCAGGGTCTAGAGTTTCTCCCAACTAAAAAAAAAAAAAAAAAAGTGTATTTATATTGCAAAGTCAATGACTTCCTATTAATTAGTAAGTCATTTGGTAGATGTCACTAATAATTTAAAAAGATGTTTTTCTTTCTCATCTTGCCCTGTTCTTTTCCTCTTCATTGCATGCAAAGAGACAATTACAAATACAATCTTGAAAAAAGTTACAAGCGAGGAATAAAATCTACATTTTCTTGCATAAAAGGGCTTCAGAAAATGCAATTGTATTTTTGACACATTTTCATTCCTATTCCAGACATTTCTCGTTCATCAAACAAATATTTTTTAAGAGGTTTGCACTGAGAAGTGGCTATTTAGACTCCCCTCTTTAAAATAGCCAGCCTCCTAAAGCTATTATTTAGCTGACCATGAGGCAAAGTCATTTGAATGATTACTGTAAAACAGGATTTAAGAGGAAAATAAATGAAAGGGGAAAAGTAATTTTGTGATCACTTCAAAGTTCTAAACACACAGGGCTGGGTGCCATGACACAATTATTCTCTCTTGCCTTTTAGACACAGGAAAAGTGGATGGATTTCTTTTGAAAAAGGAGCTCCTTCTAAATCAACAGTCAGTGGTCCAAGTAAACACCCGGTTTAAGATTATGTTTGAGAAACTGCTTACAAGCACTGGGAAGCATTCACAAAGCAAGGAGCAAGGCTGCAGAGGCAACAGAAGGCATGAAGGAGTGTGTTGACAAACGTCCTGTTCCTTGGGCCATCAGTGGCCGAATCCAGACTCTTCTGCAAGGATGTCCCACACCTTACCTGTTTTGTGGTTCTCCTGAAAAATAATTATTAGGAGCTACTCTGATGAAATAAAATAAGTGCTGTAATCAGTAACTAGCTTGCAGACAAACACACACAAAACAACGATTCTATTTGTTGGGGAAAACGCAACCCCCTCCTGCTACATTATTCCATTGATGGAAAAACATTTACATCTCCTTTGTTAACTAGTTTTCTGCAGAAAGTTTATTATCACTGGGCAACTCTATTTCTCTACTCTCTTAGAAGTGACTCTGAGTGGCCAGACCCCTGTTTTTATTCCATGGCCAAAAAGAAAAAAATCTTTTTCTGTTTTTTTTTTTTGAAACGTTAGTCTATCATACATCAGACCTGTCAAGCTTTTTCATTAAAGTTCATGGTTTTTAAGTTCATTGTAAATAACTCAAATTGATTTTACAAAAGAGAAAAAAAAAGTCTTGCCCTGATGTTGGGCATTACACACTGTAATACTATCCCTTGTCAAATGGGATTTTTCAAGTGGCTTTCTAAAGAGGGGGGAGAAGAAGGGGAGATTTAACTAAATAAAAATAATTTGAGATTAAAACCAATGTTATACTTTGATTGTGGGTTGACTTATTAAAAGTCTTGAATTTTTGCAAAATCTGAAAAGAAAATCCAGTAGCTATGTTTATCAAGAGGTTAGATTTCACAGTGTGAGGTCCTTAGGACTTATTTCGTGGGAGAAAATAACAATAATAGGAAAGAACCATTTACTTGCTGATAGTGCTATAAATTTGTAAAGTAAGCAATCTCTTGGATTTTTTTTCCCCCAAAGTAATGGAAAAGGCATCTTCTTTCTTTAATCAGACAGGATCATGGCAGCAGACTGCATCACACTGCTCAGGATTCAGTTGGGGAAGCAGAACCATGACAAGTGATACAGAATCAGGGACTTTTGTAGGCATTCAACTTTTCATCGTTGTGAGAGCTGGTGCAGATGTCTGTGGAAGTCTCTTGCCTCTGTTGTCTGGTGGTGGGCATAAAGTTGCTGTAAGTCAGCAGGGCTGGCACTCTGGAAAAAAAACCCAGATAGAGCAAGCCCAACCAGAACCTGCAAAGATAAATCAGAACCCACAAAAACAAACTGGAACCCACATCTGTCTCCACCACCTCTTTCCTGTTGGGCATAGGTGACCGGCAGAAGAAGCTGGCAGTCTTCTTACTGAGGCGAACCTGTGCCTGCCTGGCACTCAGAATTGCTGAGGAGGAAATCTGGCCTCTAGGGGGTGGCCCATCAACCATGTGCATGAGCGGCAGCTGGTACCTGTACCTTGCAATAATCTTGAGTTTAATGGATGCTGCTGACTTTCACCTTTCAGGTCACCAAGGTTTCCCATGGCCAACCCTAACCTGGAATCATACCGGAAGGGAATTCTGGGAAACACAGCTCTGGTTCAGCCAAGGCGATCCCTGGGAAGCCACTCCTGACATTTTCCTCCAATCTTGCCAGTCACCTACTAGCTTTCTTCTCCTTTTTCACCCCTGAGAAGTTCTTGACATTGCTTCTATGTTCGGCTGTCAAGAAGCAGCTTAACGTTGATACAACTGAGAAAATCATCTTGACATTCTTCTTGTAGTAAAATTGTCATGACGGGCCCCACATTTTAGGGACTTCTGTGTTTGAAAGGATACATGGTCAACTTTATGTTTATGATTCCATTGTAAACATTTGAAAAGGCTTAAATTCAAACCCCGGTCTAAATATTGATTCTTCTCATGAAACTTTTCCTGCTCTCCATGATCCCTCCCTCTTCTGTAAATGGAAACCTCTTCTCTAGCACTTAGCTTATTTTGCTTTCTGTGCATCATTTCTGAACTCATCTCCTCAAATGTAGGGCACTGAGAGCTGGGACCTTGTCTTAATCATCTTTGTTTCACTCTTGTTTTTCCCTCTACTCATCCCTACCTCTCTCTACACCTGTTATCATGCCTTTCCATAGTAAATGCTCAACAAATGTGTGTTTAGCTACTAATTAATTCAATGTGGTAAGTCACCTTTCTTGTTTTATGCTTTACTTTCATGTTAGACCCTCCTAGGCCAGATGAAGATTATCTCCAGCATGAGCGTGTGGTTTCCTTTTATAGGATTCCTATGCTTTCACAAATCATTCCAAGATTCCTACCTTTACCTTATACTGGGAATTAATTTTTTAAATTGAATTTTATTTATTTGTTTAAGAGAGAGTGAGGCAGGGAGGTGTAGAGGGAGAGGGAGAGAGAGAGAGAAATTTTAAGCAGACTTCACGCCCAGCACAGGGCCCAAGGTGGGGCTCTATCTCACGACCCTGAGATCCTGACCTGAGCCAAAATCAAGAGTTGGATGCAAGAGGTGCCTGGGTGGCTCAGGCATTAAGCATCTGTCTTTGGCTCAGGTCATGATCCCATGGTTCTAGGATCGAGCCCCACATTGGACTCCCTGCTCAGCAGGAAGCCTGCTTCTCCCTCTCCCACTCGCCCTGCTTGTGTTCCTGTTCTCACTATCTCTCTCTGTCGAATAAATAAAATCTTAAAAAAAAAAAAAGAAAAAAGTTGGATGCTTAATCAACTGAGCCACCCAGGTACCAGCCAACTCTTGATTTTGGCTCAGGTCATGATCTTAGGGTCATGAGATAGAGCCCTACATTGGGCCCCATGCTGGGCATGAAGTCTGCTTAAGATTCTCTCTCTCCCTCTCCCTGCCTCTCTCTCTCTCTTCAAAAAAAAAAAGAACAAACCTTTTCTATCACTCTGAAGCCCATTCATGATGGACAAATCATTCCTAATAAATTATGATAAGTGAAAAAAAGCAAGATACACAATTCTAGAAAGTTTTTTTTTTAATTTTTTAAAGATTTTATTTATTTATTTGACAGAGAGAGAGCACAAGTAGGCAGAGACTTAGGCAGAGGGAGAAGCAGGCTCCCCACTGAGCAGGCAGCCCGATGCAAGGCTCAATCCCAGGACCCTGGAATCATGCCACAAGCCAAAGGCAGAAGCTTAACCAACTGAGCCACCAGGCACCCCTAAGATACACAGTTCTACACAAAATGTCATTGCACCTATTTAAAAGAGCTATGATAGGGTGAATAATGGCCCCCAAAGATATCCAGATCTTTATCCTTGGAACCTGTGAGTTTTACTTTATATGGCAGGACAGACTTTGCAGATGTGACTATGTTAAAGATCTTGAGGGGGTAAGTTATCCTGGATTATCCAGATGGGCCCTAAATATAATCACAGGAGTCCTTATAACAGAGGCAGGAGGAGAGTAGACCACAGAAAAGGAGAAGGCAATGTGATGGTGGAAGCCAGGATTGGCGTAGTGTGCTTCTTTTAGAAAATCAAGAAAATAGATAAAGTTCTAGCCTTAGACTGATCAGATGAAAAAGAGAGGAGACATAAATTACCCATATCAAGAATGAGAGAAGTGACACATTACAGGTTGTACAGATATTACAGGTATAACTAAGGAATATTATAAACAACATCAAGCTAATAAATTCAACAAACTACCAAAGTTCACTCGGGAAGAAATATTTAACCTGAATGTCCTTGTATCTATTAAATAAGGTGAGCTTTTAGTTAAAAAAACTTGCCACAAAAAAACCCTCCAGGTCAAAATGGCTTTATTGATGTATTTGAGGAGATAACAAGTTCTATACAGATTCTTTCAGAAAATTTATTTTATTTTTTTTAAGATTTTATTTTTTTTATTAATGAGAGAAAGAGAGAGAGAGGCAGAGGGAGAAGCAGGCTCTCCATGGAGCAGGGAGCCCGATGCGGGATTCAATCCCAGGACCCCAGGATCACAATGTGAGCTGAAGGCAGACGCTTAACCAACTGAGCCACCCAGGAGCCCTCTTTCCAAAAATTTAAAAAGAGGAACTCCTTTCCCACCCATTCTATGATTCCAGCATTACCTTATTACCCAAACCAAAGACATTACAAAAAAACTACAGACCAATATCCTCCATGAACATAAATGCAAAATAATCTAGGGACGCCTGGGTGGCTCAGTCAGTTAAGCATCTGCCTTTGGCTCAGGTCGTGATTGCAAGGTCCTGGGATCGAGTCTGCATCAGGCTCCTTGCTCAGCGGGGAGCCTGTTTCTCCCTCTGCCTGCCACTCCCCCTGCTTGTATGCTCTCTGTATCTCTCTGACAAATAAATAAATAAAATCTTTAAAAAAATAAATGCAAAATAATCTAAAAATTTTAACAAATCAAATCCAACAATATATAACAAGGATAAAACACCAAGACTAAGTGAAGCTTTTCCCAGGTATGCCTGATTGGTTTAACATGCAATGATCAATTTATTTAATCCATCATATTAACAAACCAAAAAAGAAAAGAAAAAATATAATTATCTCAATAAATTCAGAAAAAGCATTTGACAAAATCTAACTTCCATTTCAGATTTTAAAAACTCTCAGCAAACTATAAGTAGAAAAAATTGCTCAAACTGATAAAAGGCATCTACAAAAATATAGCTAACATCACACTTCCTGGTGAAATGCCGTATGTTTTCCTAAGTGTAGAAACAAAAAAAGTATGTCTGTTCTCCCTTCTATTCAACATTATACTGGAGGTTCTGGCCAGTGCAATAGGGCAAGAAAGGTGAATAAAAAGCATTGAGATTGGAAAGAAAGAATTAAAACTGTCTTTATTTGCAGATGACATGATCATCTATGTAGAAAATCCTACTGAACATACAAAGCAAAACAAAAACCCTACTAGAACTAGTAAGTGATTTTATTTTAGCAAGGTTACAAGATATAAGACCAATATACAAACCCAATTGTGTATTTATATTCTAGAAATATAGAATTTCATGGCTAAATCTCATGGCTGACATTAAAAGGACTTATAACAAGTGTTGGTGAAACTGGAGCAATGCAGCTGTCATACACTGATGGTGAGACTGTAAAATGGCACAGTGATTTTGAAATCAGCTTGGCTATTTCTTTTTTTCTTTATTTTTTTAGAGATTTTAGTTATTTATTTGACAGAGAGATAGAGAGAGAGCACAAGTAGGCAGAGTGGCAGGCAGAGGGAAAGGGAGAAGCAGGCTCTTCGCTGAGCAGGGAGCTGGACGTGGGGCTCGATCCCAGGACCCCAGGATCATGACCTGAGCCGAAGGCAGTTGCTTAACCGACTGAGCCACCCAGGCGCCCCAGCTTGGCTATTTCTTAAAAAATGTAAACAATCATCTATTCTATGTTTTTCTAAGGGAAGTGTAAGCATATATCCTTGCAAAGACATGCATATGATTTCTCATAGCGGTTTTATTCGTAATAACCAAAATCTAGAAATGTCTACATAGCCATCAATAGGTGACTGTAAACAATTTATAGTATCTACTATGATATAGTATAGTACTTAGATACTAAGTATCTACTTAGTACTACTTAGATACCACTTAGAAATAAGGTATACTTTGAGGGAGGAGCAAGATGGCAGAAGAGTAGGAGACCTAAATTTCGTCTGGTCCTAGGAATTCAACTAGATAAGGATCAAACCATTCTGAACACCTACGAACTCAACAGGAGACTGAAGAAAACAACAGCAGCAACTCTGAACAGAAAAGCGACCACTTTCTGGAAGGATGTCTAAATCCTGTGTATAAGTGTGCCCTACATGTGGCAGGCCTCTCTACTACTCTTGTTTCCTCTGGGTGACTGCCCTGCTCCAGTCTACATGAGTGGCTGTATGGAGGTTCCTCAAAAAGTTGAAAATAGAGCTACCATACGACCCAGCAATTGCACTACTGGGTATTTACCCCAAAGACACAAATGTAGTGATCCGAAGGGGTACGTGTACCCTGATGTTTATAGCAGCAATGTCCACAATAGCCAAACTATAGAAAGAGCCCAGATGTGCATCAACAGATGAATGGATAAAGAAGATGTGGTATATATATACAATGGAATATTATGCAGCCATCAAAAGGGATGAAATCTTGCCATTTGCAACAATGTGGATGGACTGCAGGGTATTATGCTGAGCGAAATAAGTCAATCAGAGAAAGACATGTATCATATGATCTCACTGATATGAAGAATCCTTAATCTCAGGAAACAAACTGAGGGTTGCTGGAGTGGTGGGGGGTGGGAGGGATGGGGTGTCTGGGTGATACACATTGGGGAGGGTATGTGCTATGGTGAGTGCTGTGAATTGTGCAAGAATCACAGACCTGTATCTCTGAACCAAATAATACATTATATGTTAAAAAAAAAAAAAAAGAAGATAGTAGGAAGGGAAAAATGAAAGGGGGCAGAATCGGAGGGGGAGATGAACCATGAGAGACTATGGACCCTGAGAAACAAACTGAGGGTTCTAGAGGGGAAGGGGGTGGAGGAATGGGTTAGCCTGGTGATGGGTATTAAAGAGGGCACGTATTGAATGGAGCACTGGGTATTATATGCAAACAATGAATCATGGAACACTACATCAGAAACTAATGATGTAATGTATGGTGATTAACATAACATAATAAAATTTAAAAAAACAAGAACTAATAATAAAACATAAGAAAAATAAAAAGACATAAATAAAAAAAGAAATAAAGTATATTTTATTTACTTAGTATCCAGCTTAGAAATAAAATGGCTACTACATAGAAATAAAATTAATGCACTGTTGTTATATACCACAACATGGATGAATCTCAAAATAATTATGCTGAGTGAAAAAATCCAGACCAGAAAGAAGAACAAATTATATGACCTCATTCATATGAAATTCTAGAAATGCAATTTATAGTTATAGTTATGAAAAGTTAATCTATAGTTCTAGAAAGGATATGAATGGTTGTCTGTGGATAGAGAGTATGGGGAAGGGTAGAATGATGGATTAAAAGGGACATGAGGATATTTTTGGTTGTAATGGATGTGCTGCTTATCTTGATTGTGGAGTGAGTTTCACAGGTATAAACATATGCTGAATAATATCAAATTCTACCTTAAAATATTTGTAATTTATGAATGATATCTCAATAAAGCTTTAAAAATCAATGGGAAGGGGCGCCTGAATTGCTCAGTTGGTTAAGCAGCTGCCTTCAGCTCAGGTTATGATCCCAGGGTCCTGGGATCAAGTCCCGCATCAGGCTCCCTCCCTGCTTCTCCCTCTGCCCCTCCCTCCTGCTCATGCTCTTTCTCACTCTCTCACTCGTGCTCTCTCTCAAATAAATAAATAAAATCTTTAGAAAAAAAAATCAATGGAAAAAGACTGCCAACCCAAAATTATGTATCTATTGAAAATATTCCTGAAGAATAAAGTTGAAGTAAAGTTATTTTCAGATATAGGAGAGCTAAGCAAATTCATTAGACCAGATCTACACTATAAGAAATGCCAAAGGAATTAATTCAGTCTCAGAGAAAAATGATACCAAAGGATAATTCTGGGAAGGAAATACAAAATGCATGAAGCAAAAATGTACTGAATTAAAGGAAGGCATAGGCAATTTAAAAAATCACAGTAGAGGATTTAAATACTGTTCTATGAGAAATTGATAGACCAATTAGGCAAAAAGTCAGTAAAGGCACAATTTGATCGATACTATTACTATGTTTTAACTAATAATGTGTCTCTACTACATATTTATAGAGTATTATATCCTTCAAAAGTCTGCATGATACATTTACCAAGGTAACCATAGACTGGCTTTTCAGAAAGTCTCAATACACTTACCTGAAGTACTAAAAAGAACTTGTTATGATACTTCTCTGCCACATATAGATCTGAAAACACTGGTTCTGGGAACAGAGTTAACAAAACCATTGCAGTTTTCTCCAGCTATAGCAACTGAGTTCTCTGCAAACCATCTAACAAGACTACTACAGCAGAATGGTCTATGTCATTCCTGAGAAGTATGTATTATGTTTTTATTGAATGCTTATTGAAATGTGTTATTTATCAATGATTAACAATGATTAACACTTGACTCTTTAAAATCCTAAACAATGAGGGGTGCCTACGTGGCTCAATTGGTTGAATGTCCGGCTCTTGATTTCAGCTCAGGTCATGATCTTAGGGTCCTGGGATTGAGCCCCACATCAGGCTCCCAGCTCAGCAGGGAGTCTGCTTGTCTCCCTCTCCCTCTGTCCTTCTCCATGGTCACACTTTCTCTCTCTCTCTAGATTAAATATATAAATCTTTAAAAATATAAAAATTAAAATAAAATACTGAACAATAGACATATTTCACAAATATGTCTCTTATGACTAAACAAACTGTCCACAGAATTAGTATATTTTCCCTCTCTTTACTGAAATAATAGAGTATGTTCTATAATCATATTATGATTAGTTAGCAATTGATTAAGGCTCAAATATTTGGAAATTAAATACTCTCCTAAGTAATCTAGAATCAAAGAAGAAACCAGAAGGAAAGTTAGAAATTATTTTGAACTAAATCATAATGAAAATACAATATATGAGTTTCTGTTCTGGCATGTAAAGAATTTGGAACTCATTACTCTTATATTTACAAAAAGAGAAAAAGTTGAACAAACTGAAAATCAGCAATTCTTCTTAGATCCATTAGAGAACTGAGGTCATGGAGCAAACCAGGGCCTCAAATTTGGAGAGAAGATGGGTAGATACAGAGAGTCTCAGCTACCCACAGCAAAAGGCCAGGAGCAGAAACCTCTGTTAAGACCAGTAGCAGAGTAGAAAAACTTAATGTTTTTTTGAAAAATTGCTAAAGACTCTATGTGGACACTTATGTGAGATTTAAAACTCAAGGAGCCCAGTCTTAGGGGAGTACTCACATTTTTGAGTGTTTACTATCATGTTCTCACAGTGAAGATTGGAGAAAAACCTCCTTGTGCTTCTGGCAGAAGGAGAGGAAAAGTAGCCCTTCCAAAAAATGCCCAGAACATTTTGTTCTTCTTAGGAAGACCTGCTGCAAGAGAAACTATTTTACCAGAGCCTAACCCAACTGATGTTTTGCCAGAGCCTAACCAACCTGGGGAAAGGGATTCCCTAGCCGTCCAGGGTAACTTTTGAAAACAGAACAAACAAAAAAACAAAACAGAACTGAGTAGCACTTGTGAATGTCACAGCCCAGGGGCACAGGATCACTGAAAGACTGAAACTTAATCATACAAGTATAGAAACTTCCTCTCCCTTCTTAGCTTACCACCACATCAATAGGTTTCCTGTATAATAACAAGATTACAACAGAAAGAACTACACACCCCAAACCTTATTTAAGGAGTCTCTAGAGAAGACCAAAGATAACAGAGAAGAAAACAAAACAAACAAACAAACAAAACACCAGAGGAAATTTTACCCCCAGACACCTACAAGTACAACAAACATGAAACACAATCTCACTCCTAAACAGATAAACAGAAAACCTCACACTAAAAGCCTCAGTTCCTTTTACCCAGTACATTATGTCTGGCTTTCAGCAAAAAATTACAGGGCATATTAAAAGATAAAAAGCATGGTTTGGAGAGACAGAGAAAACATCTGAAAAAGACTCAGCTATGGCAAACATGTTGGAATTATCAGACTGGAAATTTAAAACAACTATGATGAATATCCTTAGGGTGCCAATGGAAATAGTGAACAGTATGTAAGAATTGGAGGGTAATATAAGCAGAGAGATGGAAACACTAAGAAAGAATAAAAAAGAAATGCTAGAAATAAAAAGAACACCAAACAAAAATGAAGAATGCCTTTGAAGGGTTCTCATTGGTAGACTAGACACAGCCAAGGAAAGAATCAGTGAGCTTGAAGAAATGTCAGTAGGAACTTTCAAAACTGAAATGCAAAGAGAAAAAAAAAATAGAATTAAAAACATAAAACAGAATATCGAGGAACTGTGGGGCAATTCTAAAAGGTGTCACATATACATAATGGGAATACTAGAAGGAGAATAAAGAAAGGAACAGAAGAAATATTTGAAGCAATAATGACTGAGAATATCCTGAAATTAATAAGAGCACCAAACTGCAGATCCAGGAAACTTTAGAGACACCAAGGAAGATGAACACCAAAAATCCTACACCTAGGCATATCAAATTCAAAGTGTGGAAAATCAAAGACAAAGAGAAAACCTCAAAAGAAACCAGAGAAAAATAAAACCTTAGCTATAGAGGATCAAGGGTAAGAATTACATCAGACTTCTCTTCAGAAACCATGCAAGCAAGGATAGAGTAGAGTGAAATATTCAAAGTGTTGAAAGAAGGAAAACCCCCAGCAACCTAGAATTCTGTATTCAGTAAAATTCTCCTTCAAAAGTGAAGGATAAAAATCTTCTCAGACAAACAAACTTGAGGGAATTTGTCATTAATAGACCTGCCTTGCAAGATGTTAAAAGAAGTTCTTCAGAGAGAAGGAAAATGATGTAGGTCAGAAACTTGGATCTACATAAAAGATAGAGAAGGGATAAATGAGGTAAAATAAAATAAAATACTTTATTTTTTTTACTCTTAATTGATCTAACATGTAACAGTATTTTCAAAATACTAATAGCAACAATGTATTCAGTGATTATAGCTCATGGATACATGAAATAAATGACAGCAAAATTATAAGAGATGAGGGGAAATTGAGAATACTTTTTTATAATATACTTGCATTACCCTTGAAGTGATATAATGTTATTTGAAAGTGGATTTAGATTAGTTGTAAATGTATTTTGCAAATTCTAGGACAAACACATAAAAAGGTTAAGGTTAAAAAAAGGGGGGGGAGGAAAAGATCTAAAGTCACTGATATAAGCTTCCACTTTAGGAAACTAGAAAAAATAGAATGCCACACTTTCAAAGCATTATCACCCAATTGGCACCGTACATGAAGCCACAATTCCCATTTATGCCTTAAAAAAAAAGAAAGAAAGAAAGAAAGAAAAACCCAACCAAACAAAAAAACCCTTGTCTTCCCTTTAGCCAAACACCAGGGACTCTCCCTAGACTTTTAAGATAGGGCAGAGATTAATGTGTTTGTAGGAGAAGTAACCAGTGAAAAGATAGACACAGAAGCAACTGGCTTTGGGGAACCTGATGTTAATATAAATCCCAAGTTTAACATTTCTAAAACCTAGCTATTTGTCAACCCCAAACTCTTTTCTGTTCTAGTCTTCTGAATCTCAGCAAATGGCACCACCATTCACCCAACTGCTCATGTCATAATCCTAGAAATCATTCTTGATTCTCCTCACCTCATATCTAATACATAAAAAAATTTAGTGCTCCCTCCAAATCACAATCTGTCCATATCCATTGTTACCACAATGTCAAAATCATTATACTTCTAACCTTCGATGATCTCCTAACTGGTTTCTCTGTTTCCCCTCTTTATCATATTGTCCATTCTTCTCTTGGCAGACAGAGTAGACTTTTAATCTGTAAACAACATCATTTCACTCTCTTGTTTAAACCCTTCAGTGGTTTCTGTACTCCAGTAGTGAAGTACAAACTCCTTACCACTCTGACAAGGCTTGGTGTGATCCATTCACTATCTTCCCCTCTCACCTTACCTGCTACTAACTTCCCCTTGCTCACTCCATCCACACTGTCCATCCTTCTGTTCCTCCAGCTCCCAAGTGATTTCCTGCCCCTGGGGTCTTTGCCTTTGCATTACCTCTGCCAGGAATCTTCTTCCTCCAGATCTTCACATGCTGGCTCCTTCTGCACAATCACATCTTAAGAAAAACACCACCTTTTGGGGCTCGTGGGTGGCTCAGTCGGTTGAGCATCTGCCTTTGGCTCAGGTCATGATCCCAAGGTCATGGGATAGAGCCCCACATCATTGGGCTCCCTGCTCAGTGGGGAGCCTGCTTCTCAATCTCTCCCTCTGCTGCCTACCCCCTGGCTGCTTGTGCTCTCTCTCTCTCTCAGAAAAAAAAAAAAA
>NW_027397069.1:68943993-69112292 GCF_003265705.2 Callorhinus ursinus
TTTATTTATTTATTTGACAGAGAGAGAGACAGCGAGAGGGAACACAAGCGGGGGGGGTGGGAGAGGGAGAAGCAGACTCCCCGCTGAGCAGGGAGCCCAATGCGGGGCTCGATCCCAGGACCCTGGGATCACAACCTGAGCCAAAGGCAGACACTTAATGACTGAGCCACCCAGGCGCCCCTAAAATATATATTTTTTAAATGCCATCTTTTGTGGCAAAAATACCACAAAGGTTTTCCCTGATCCTTTTTTCTAAAAATAACCCTTATACATCCCGATGCTTTATCTTATTACTTGGATTTATTGCATTTAAAAAAAACTTACAATTATCTGACATTGTTTTTGCTTATTTTTGTCTACTTATTTACAGACTGTCTCTCTTTGCTAGAATGTACATTTTATGAGGACACAGATTATATCTGTGTCATTTACCGCTCTGTCCCCAGCACCTGGAGTAATGACTCACACACAGCAGTTGTTCTTTATGTATTTGTTGAACAAATGAATGAATAAATGTCATGAATTGATGAAAAGCCATTATATCTAAAAAATTAATGGAGATGTTGTCTTCAAAGAATATGGATAACTTTCTAGATTGTTTTAAGACAGTTTGTTCCTTTTTATTTCTGAGTAGAATTCTGTGGTATGGATATACAGCCCTATGTTTAACCATTCATTCATTGAAGGACATCTGGGCTGTTTCCTGTTGTTGGCTATCATGAATAAAGCTGTTATAAATATTCTTGTACAGATTTTTATGAGAATATAATCTTTATTTCTGTGGGACAAATGCCCAGAAGTGCAATCACTGGGTTTTATAGTAGTAGCATGTTTAGTGTTTTAAGAAACTGTCAAGTTGGGGCGCCTGGGTGGCTCAATTGGTTAAGTGGCTGACTCTTGATTTTGGCTCAGGTCATGATCTTGAGCCCGTGTTGGGCTCTGTGCTCAGTGGGGACTCTGAGAATTCTCTCCCTCTTCCTCTGCCCTTTCTCCCATTCATGTTCTCTCTCTCTCTCTCTAAAATAAATAAATAAATAAATAAATAAATAAATAAATAAATAAATAAATAAAAAAGAAAGAAAGAAAGAAAGAAAGAAACTGTTTTCCAAAGTGGGCTTTACTTTCCCACTAGCAGTGTATTGGTTATCCATCTTCTTCACATCCCTGACAGCATTCGGTGCTATTTTTAATTTTAGCCATTCTGATAGCTGTGCAGTGATATCTCATTGTGGCTTTAATTTTCATTTCCTGAATGGAATGATGTTGAACATTTTTTCATGTGCTTACTAGGCATCTGTCTGTCCTCTTCATTGAAATGTCTGTTCATATCCTTTGCCCATTTTCTAATTTGATTGGAGTTTTTCCACCTTTGAGTTTTGTGAGTTCTTTATGTAATACTGTTACTAATCCTTTTGAATATGTGGTTTGCAAATATTTTTTCCTAGATTTTAACTTGTCTTTTCAACCTTTTAACACGGTCTTTTGCAGAGTAAAAGTTTTCAATTTTGATGAAGCCTAACATCAATTTTTCATTTAAAGGATTGTGCTACAGTATAATGTATTTATATGTTAGGGCTTAAATCTTAGGTTTTTTGTTTTCTGTTTGGTCTGTTTTTCATTTCTCTTTGCTTTTAACCACCTCCCTGTGGGTTATTTGAGCATTTTTTAAAATGCCATTTTGGGGGTGCCTGGGTGGCTCAGTCAATTAAGCGTCTGCCTTTGACTCAGGGCATGATCCCAGGGTCTTGGGATCAAGCCCTGCATTGGGCTCCCTGCTCAGTGAAGAGCCTGCTTCCTCCTCTCCCTTTGCCGTTCCCCCTGCTTGTTCTCTCTCTCCCAATCAATCTCTCTCACTCTCTATCAAATAAGCAAAATCTTAAAAAAATAATAAAGCAAAATGCCATTTTGATTTATATACTGTATCTCTTTGCATAACTTTTTTAGAGGTTGCTCTGAGTATTACATTATATATACATAACTTACCAGTCTGCTAATATCATTATTTTACCATTTCCAGTGAAGTGTCATAACCTTCTTTACATCCCTTCATTTTTCTCCATTTATAACTGTTTTTTTTTTCTTTCAGATATTGTATTCTCTTTCTTTCCTCTGAGTGTATTGGACCCAGTGACATTTGCTTAGGATGAATGTGGAATATATTGTCTTCGGTTTTCCCCAAAGGAATGATAGTAGAAGGGGAGAATGCACTATGCTGTGCACAAATACTATGGTACAGGGATAGAACCTGTCTATAATATAATTGTTTTAAATATTTACTCTACTTACCTTTAGAACTGCATCAGGCAGTGTTTAAATTTTTTCTTCAGCTATCAAGCATAATTTAGAAAACTCAAGAGGAGAAAGAAAATGTAGTGTATTTACCCATAATTTTTACTCTTTATGTTGTTCTTTGTTCTTATGTTCAAATATTCCTTTTTTTATAATTTCCTTTCTATTTTGAGAACTTAAGTTATTGTTTTAGGGTAGATGTGCTAGCAACAAATCCTCTTAGTGTTTTTTCTTTCCTCCTCTGAGAATATCTTGATTTCTCCTTCATTCCTGAAAGATATTTTTGCTGGATATAAGATTCTGGGTTGACTGTTATTTTTTCCCCCAGCATCTGAAATATGTGGTGATTCTCTGGCCTCCACAGTTTCTGATGAGAAATCCACTGTCATTAATTGTTTTACCTTTATAGGTAAAGTGTTGTTTCTCTATAGCTGCTTCAAGGTTTTTTATTAACCTTTAGATTTCAGAAGTTTGACTATCATGTGTCTGGGTGTGGATTTTTTTGTTTTCCTATTTTGGATTCATTCAGCTTCTTGAATCTGTAAGTTTATATCTTTTGCCCAATTGGGGTGTTTTCAACCATTATTTCTTTTTTTTTTTTAAGACTTTATTTATTTATTTAACACAGAGAGAGACAGAGAGAGAGGGAACACAAGCAGGGAAATGGGAGAGGGAGAAGCAGCCTCCCCGCTAAGCCAGGACTTGATACCAGGTCCCTGGGATCATGACCTGAGCCAAAGGCAGACGCCTAATGACTTGAGCCACCCAGGTGCCCTCATCCAATTTCTTCAAGTACTTTTTCACCCCTATCATCTTTCTCCTCTCTTTGTGAAATTCCATTAATTAATTAATGGAGGCTCTGTTCATTTTCTTTAGTGTTTTCTCTTTGGTGTTCAGATTGGGTGATTTGTATTGTTTTAGCTTCCAGTTAGCTGACTTTTTCTTCTGTCTCCTCCACTCTGCTGTAGAGTCCATCCGTTAAGTTTTTAATTTTTTTGATTTTAATGTATTTTTCCATTTTAATTTTTTTAGTTTAATGTATTTATTTATACCTTCTATTTCTTTGCTGAGATGTTCTATTTTTTCATTTGTTATGAGAGTGTTTAAAATTGTTTGTTGAAGCATTTTTATAATGATTGCTTTAAAATCTTTAGGGTGGTTCTTATACCTATGTTATCTTGATGTTTGCCTCTATTGATTGTCTTTTTCATTCAGTTTGAGATCTTCCTGGTTCTTGGTATAATGAGGAGTTTTTTTTATTGTGAACTAGAAATTTCTGGTATTATGAGACTCTGGAACTTATTTAAAACTCATGTTTTAGCTCAGATTGGTAGTTTCCTGGGGGTAGTGATTTTAAAGCAAGGGACAGATGTACTTGGACAAGGGAAAAGGAGGAAACGCTGGGGATGATAGATATGTTCATTAACTTGACTATAGTAATGATTTTACAGGTGTTTACATAAGTAAAACTTACAAGGTTTTACACTTTAAGGATGAGAAGCTTGTTATATGTCAATTATACCTCCATATAGCTATTTAAAAATGTTATCAGGGGAAAAAAACTAAAATGAAATAGATATCAAACTACCTTTGATATTTCCAGTATGCAAATTTTTCTAACAAGGAATTCTAAGGACTGAGATGCCAAGATTTCTCTTAAATACGACTTTTATTGCTTGTTAGAAAATTTTGCATGACAATTAAGGTAATGAATATATCCATCACCTCTAACATTTCCCTATTCTGTCTTATCCATGTACATCTGTCCCTCACTTTACTATCACCACCCCCAGGAAACCACTGATCTGCTTTCTGTCATTATAGGTATTTACATTTTCTATAATTTTATATAAATGGAAACAAGAACTATGTACTTTTTTTTTTTTTTTGGTTTGACTTCTTTGACTTAGCATAATTTTTGAGATTCATTCATCCATGTGATTCATGTTCTTACATGAATCAAGACTGACTTATTGTAATTGCTGAGTAGTATTCCATTGTGTATTGTGTATGATATTCCATATCGTAATTTGATTATTTGTTTACCTTTTGATCCACATTTGAGTTGTTTCTAGTCTTTGACTAATGCAGAGATGCTAGGAACATTCGTGAATAAGTCTTGGTATGGACATATGACTTCATTTCTCTTGGGTAAAATACCTAGGAGTAGAATGATTGGATGATATGGTAAGTGTATGTTTAACTTTTTAAGAACATGTCAAACTGTTTTACAGAGTGGTTGTACAATTTCACAATCCCATGATCAGTGTGTGGGAGCTGCAATTGCTCCACATCCTCACTAACATTTGATATGGTCAATATTTTTAATTTTAGATTTTTTTTTAATGTATTGGTATCTAATGTTTCAGATCTGACCTATTTGTTGGAAGGACTCTTTCTCCACTGAATTTGTTTTTAAATTCTTTTTTTAAGATTTTATTTATTCATTTGTCAGAGAGAGACAGAGAGAGAGCACAAGCAGGGGGAGTGGCAGGCAGAGGGAGAGGGAGAAACAGGCTCACTGCTCTGCAGGTGTGGGGCTCCATCCCAGGACCCTGGGATCATAACCTGAGCCAAAGGCAGAGACTTAACCGACTGAGCCACCCAGGTGCCCCAGCAGAAGTACTTAAAAAAAAAACCCCAAACCCAGCTATTTTGAAAAAAAGAAAAAATCATTTTAATTTGCATTTTTTTTCTTTACTGGTGAATTAGACACTTTTCATATGCTTTTTGGATGTTTGTATTTTCTGGGAACATATACTCTATTCATAATTTTTGTCATATTCTTAGTGTGTTTCTAATATTTTTACATGATCTAGTTATGTATTATATGTTGCCTTCTGTGTTTATTTTTGAGATTCACACACATATTTTTGAGATTCACTAAATATATTCACTAGACTAATGCATATTTTTAGGACTCATCAAAATGAAAATTTTGACTTAAAAAAACTGAAAATGAATGCATCTGTTTTGTTTTTGTGCTGATGACCAACGACCAATTGCTTCCCAAATATAGAAAACTGGAATACCAGCAGGCGGGCAAAAAAAATTTTGAGAAGCAGGTATCGTGCTGCACAAATACTCTCTACCTTTAAATTTGGTGGACATGAACATGGCTTAGAAGATTTTGAGGCCAGGAGTTCGACTGTTCTAATCTGGGCCCAGCATGTGCTTGTCACATTTGCTTCTCTTACAGAATGAGTGAGTGAGTGAGTGAATGGCTCGTTCTTCATGTAGGCTATAGGATCAAAAATCAGCCTTGCAGTTTTTTGTTAGTAAATCAGCCCTTAGCTTTGAAAGACTACCCATCAGACTGACAGGGCTGTAACTTGGAGTAAATATAGGCTTGTAACTGGGCAGTATATACTAGTTCATCCTGAAGGAACTACACCTGAGGAAGTAATGAGAAATAAAACACTTAGGAAGGATGCTGGACAACCACTGAAGATGTGCTATACATCTACCTGGTGGAGCAAAATGTCCCATCAGGTATTTCATAAGGATGTTATATTTGGAGTTCATGTTGCACAAAGGGAATTTCCATAAGTCATGAAAAGCAAAAGCGAAAGTTATAGGGCTAGATAAGAGGGAGAATAGCTCAACTATTAATGATGCTCCCAAATCTGTTTATTATTGGCCTTTTCATGATAATGCCCAGGGCCTTCTGCTGAGATTTATAGCATGGTAACCCAGACCAAAATTATTTGTTTATAAAATTCCTCTGAATTCTACTTACTATGTTGTGTTGGCAGTTTAATGTAGATAACTAATTTGCTTCCTTTTTTGCATCCGCGTGGGTGTGAGTGCATGCTTCTTAGCAGTCTTTTCCCAAAAAACCTGAGAATATGGGCAAACTAGCCTTCTCATTATTGAGCCTCAGACGAGGGCAGGCCTTATTCCAATACCTTTTGACACGCCTTTCCAAGGTGGTTGAGGTGGGCGCAGCACACTCTCCATGGGTCATAGGATGTTCTTATTTAAGGTACCAAAGAGGCCTTGACGCCAAGATTTCTTAACTCCAAAATCTTGCTATTCTTGTGGATGAAAAAAAGGAGAGGCTAAATATGAAATAGCTTAAAATCTTTCCTTCATGTGGGGTTTAATTTCCCTCAGGTATTCCATCAGCTGCCACTTAACTATTTAACCAGAGAATTATAAGAGTTTTCCTCTTGGATTTCGATGGCTGTCGAAGCTGGCCTGCATGGAAACCCTGGTCCAGCTGGCATTCCTTGGGTGGGCCTTGCACAGTCTGGTCACCAGGAGTACATTGTAACCAATAAAATGCATTAGCTAGGGGCGCCTGCGTGGCTCAGTTGTTAAGCGTCTGCCTTCAGCTCAGGTCAGGATCCCAGGGTCCTGGGATCCACCCCACATCAGGCTCCCTGCTCAGCTCTACCTTTAAATTTGGTGGACATGAACACCTGCTCCCTGCTCAGCAGGGAGCCTGCTTCTCCCTCTCCCACTCCCCCTGCTTGTGTTCCCTTTCTCGCTGTGTCTCTCTCTGTCAAATAAATGAATAAAATCTTATAAAATAAAATAAAATGCATTAGTTACGTAAGTTCTTTATGCTCTTAAGTAGGGAATCCTTGGCCCATTCTACACCAAGACATCCCAGTCCTGTGTTTTGAGGGAGCTGAGTTCGGAATCGGGTTGGAAGAAAGTTCTGGAAAGAATATAGCTTTGTAGATTCAGACAGTGGTGGCTTCAGAGAGCATTCCTGCCACCTCCCAGCTCTGAGACCTTGGGCAAACCGTCCTGTCTCCTCATTTATAAAATGGGCATAATGGCACCTTCTTCATAGGGTTGAGGTGACTGTATGGACACAGGTAAAGGCCTATCTTCAATGTTCTCACTACTCACAAAAAAAGTTAACTGTGTGGTAATGTGTTGATTAACCTAATTGTAATCATTTCCCAATATATACTTACATCAAATCACCACATCTTATATCTTAAACAGATGCAGAGTTATATGTTAACTATATCTCAGTAAAACTGGGGAAAAAAGGCCTACCATGTTTGGCCCACAGGTGATACACAATAAGCATTACTGTCCACAGTTTCAGTATAGCCGACCTATGCCTCCTGGTGAGAATACTTACAAGTTTAGCACTCCTTAAGGGAGTGTGAGGCTTCGCTTCATCAGGAATTCACCTCAGGTCATGTTTATTAAATAAGCTCTGATTATGGACCAGATACTCTTTATGATCCAAAGACAATGGCATGTCCTCTTAGAGTGAGAGGAATTATATAAATATAAAAATATAAGTGCCATGCTAAGTCACATGGATAATCCATGAAGGAATGACAAATTCTATCAGTAGATTTGAGGCAGATCTGTACCACCTCACCCCACCTGGGGGGGAAAAAAAAAAGCACAGGCAAATTCAAAATTCCATAGCCACCTTCCAGAATCAGACCTGAGGAAGTGTTCTTCAGTACTCAGCCTGCTCTAAGTAAAACCACCCGTTCTGGCTCCCTCTCCTTGACAGGTGGGCCATTCGGAAGGACTAACACTAACAGGTCACCAGCCACAGCGGAGACCATTGCTTTTGGTTTACATTTCTCAGAGACCATGCTTTCTGAAACGCGGTAAAGCAGAAAGTGAATTCTGCTAAGTCCCACTTGTGCTCAAGTCTTGTAGCTTTCTAAAGGAAGCATGAAAAGCAGTTCCTAAAACTGAGGGCTAAGCACTTGGTACTCCCCTCTCTACTTACTGCTAAATTAGGGACTCAGTCCAAACAGCTTGGTTCCCAGGAGGGGAAGATGCAGTCCAGAGAAGCCACCAGCTAGGGCCCCACAGCCAGCCAACAGCAGAAGCCGGCTGCATTCACCTTCTCGACCTGTGCTGGGCTGTGTGAACTCCACAGACCCTCATACAGGAGGGCAGACAGTACTGAGGCCGAGGAAGCTCTCGGCGGGGCCTGCACGGTAGGTGCAGACACAGGACGTGGCTGGTACGGGTGAGATCTCAGGACCAAGACCTTCGCCAACATCCACTGCCAAGATGGGGAAAAAGAACGGATAATTTGCTCTTGACGTTTAGGTACAAGAAACCATGGCTGCTCTTGATCAAAGTTTTAAAGATTTTGATAGTTTTCAGAAGCAGAACAATTCCTTTTAAAGGGAAAGTGATCCTGCAGAACACTCGTCCTTGAACACAAATAAGGTTCAGTACAAGTAGGCTACTGGGGCTTCTGTTAAGAATTAGAATGTGCTCATCATAATCATTTTCTTTTAAAGAATAATGAACTTGGCAGTTTGCTCTAAACACGGAGAACAGACAATTGATACAATCCAACTTTATTTCACTTAATTATAACAAGAATTTTCAAAAACTCATGACTCTATGCTCTTTCTAGTATTTAAATACAAAACGTTCCAAATTTAGCACAAACAGGGTAAGCTAATGCATAAATGGATTTGGATAAAGTCCTATGAACCAAATTATTCCTTTTGTATGTTTGAAAGCAAAGTGTGTTGCTGTGTTGTTATAAAGTCACAGGATGAGATGAGGCCCTGGGGTCTTTGCCGGGGGGGGGGGGGGGGGGGGGGGTCAAGCGAGAAAGCCTGGGGTTTGTCACTCCTGAGCTTTTAGCTCAGAGCAGACTGAGGGTGTGGCCAGCGGCTTGATGGGCAAAGCCAGTACTTCGTCTATTCTAGTTTATAAACACCCCGAAGCTAACTTTTCGGATGTGCTCCTTTCTAACATTTAGAAAGGGCTTTTCTTGGCTGCCAGGAAGCAGGGAGCAGGCTGTGGTGAGTGATTATCTGGGAGCAGCCAGGCATAAGCTTAGACGCTTTGGAAAACTGGGAGGGGTGGGGACAGAGAGACAGATTCTTCTTCCTTTTGTGGACCAGGGAAGAGGGTACTTGGTGACATTTTCCTGAGTATGAAAGGAAGAATACAGGTTTGAAAGGTTTGTAATTGTACATTAAAACAGACACACATCCATATTGGAAAAAAAAAACCAGAAAAAGGTGTTGTAAACACACTTTTATTTAAAATTAAGATTTCTGAAACAACTATACTGAGTGGTATTATAGTCTGTAGCTAAATAAGACATAGCACTAAAATACTTACGTTAATTTTAACTTTAAGGGTTCTTTTTAAAGCACCACTTAAAACTTACATATTCCCCAAAAAATTAAATATAGAAAAGTTGTTCTATCTTAGGAGTGAGTTTGAGAATGCACAAGGAAACCACAGGGCCAATTTTTTAACCTCTGGTTACTGATATGAAACACTAAATTCAAAACCATTTTGAGAATTTCCTACATTGCTCACTTACAGGAAAACAAAACAAAGAGTTTCATGGTAAATTTCTAGCCCTTGAAGGGCTACCTCTTTTCCTGACTGTGGTTACCGGTGGGATGACTTCTGAATTTTAAATTCATCATCCAAAAAGATAACGTATAGCATTTACAAGGGTTTTATTTTTTGGAGAAATTGGAGAGACGACCACAATTGTAACACATCCAAAAAAAAAAAAAATCGGAACTAGTCATAACAATCTCTGAAAACTCGGAAGTCTTAGGTTTATTTTGAAACCAACTTCCAAACGAGAGAATGAAAACAGGACACATGTACAGGAGGACGCCCGGCTGAAGGAGCTGAACCATGCTCGAACACCTTCAGGGCAAGTCCCCTTGGACTCATTTCCTTGTCACAACAGCAAAGGACTGACCCTGAAAGTCACTCCTCGGTGCTTGCTCTGCAGCCCAAGGCCTGTCCTCACAGGCTCGTCCGCACACCCCTGGCCCAGAGGAAACAGCGCCGGCGGCTGGGGCCCGCCTCATCGCCTGTTGGAGCGCTTCTCCTTCTCCTGCTTGCTGCACTTCTTGCACGGGGAGCGGCTGCTGGGGCCCCGAGCCTGGAAGCTGTGCTTGTAGGGGTGGCCTCTGTGCTTCTTCCGGTTCTCTTCTTTCTGGCTCTGGCTTTTTGCAGGTTCCTTGCTGCCCTCTTTTTGCTCAGGGTCTTGCTCTTTATGGGAGGGCAGCGTGTTCTTAATTGTGTTAATGAGAAATCTTTTATTTGTCCCAGCGAGAGGGCACTTCATCCTGGGGAGGGAAAAAAGAGAACATTCTCAAACCGAATAGCTTGCCCCAGAGCTGCACCCACCGGTCACGGGTCCGTGCCAAAGAATTCTGTGTCCACAGAATCAAGTTTCTGAATGTGTTCAGCTTTCCTTGCATGCCACCTAGTGTAAACTTTGAGTACAAGGGGGAAAAGGCAAGAGGCTTGGCATTCCAGGGATGACCGAGCTGGGCCTTATCTGAATACTTCACCCCTTTCTTCCTTCTTGGCACTAACTTTCCTACGGCTATGTATGCATAGGTATTGGCCACAGCGTGAAAGAACGGAATCACTTCCATTTTCTCGTTGAATAATAAATGCCCGGATTTGAATATAATCTGCATTTTGAGCTAAATTGACCGTGGCTTGTTTTTAATTACCAAAGAGTAAAGTTTAGACCCCCTCTAAGGAACAAAAGAAGTATCTCTTGCCATATCTTGGATGCTGGGGCTAAATGCTCTACTCCAGAAATAAAAATTATCCAAAGAATCTATAAAAATGCCATAATCACATTTTACCTTTGAAAGAATCTCTGAGACGTTCCATATCAGGCCTCTAGTGTGTGTTCTGTTGGGGAGCACTTCATGTAGGCCCACCCTCTGGGCCTTAGAGGTGGAGTTTTTGTTTTGTTTTTCTTGTAGCGCCGGAGTTTAGAAGCCACAGCGCGTGAGATGAGGAGCAAAGAAGAAAGGCAGTGACAAAGATGTGATGTCCTGAGGGCACAACACCACGGAGCTCCCTGGAGCCCCAGGGGGCTTCACGGAGCTTCCAGAGAAGCACACGGACCAGTGTGATGTGCTCAGAAGTCCTAAGGCAGAGCCACCCGGGCGTCGGGTCGCAGCGCGCAATCTGGGCGGCATCGATGACAGGCTGCCCTGCTCTGCCGTCATTGGTGTCAACACACTGATACTACCAAAGAGCACGATATGGCTGGTCGGCAGGACAAAAGGGCCCCTCAGCACGGAATGTAAAGAGCTGAGCGTGCCCTTCTTTGCCAACTGTGGCCCTGTGCTTCGAGCAGAAGCAGGATCGTCTGTACGAGTAAATGGACCACATGTGTCCTATTGGCTCTGGGAGGACACGGACAGCCAGCTCCAGAAGCGTTCTGGGGTCTTTTCCTGGGAGTGGGCCAACTCAGTGCTGGCAAAACAGGTCAGTTCTTCTCTGAATTAGACAAATGAGGAAAGGCAGGTATTGCCAGATGGGACAATCATCAAAACAAAACCTTTGGTAATTCCTGGTGAATTCCACTCTATTTTGCTATCTTCCATGGAAGATCATCTTTACCACCATATATGCTTGTCCGAGGAGAACAAAGCTCTTCTGCTAGAGACCCAGTGGAGTTTCTGCTGAGAGAGGGGGCCGCGCCGGAGGGGACAGCTGCAAGCTTCCAGAAGCTAGCGTGGCCCACTGACTCAACACGGCCCCCAAAAGAGCTGTTCGGAGAATGAGAGGACTTTCTAGAATCAAGCCACAAGAAAAGTGGCCGTTACATCTCTTTTTTAACATTAGAGATGGGATTTTAATGTTGGTCGTGCCTAAGAGTCTATTCCAGGTGCAGGGTCAAGGGCAGCTGGGACAGAATTTGGTTTACCTGGCGGGGGTGGGGGGTGCTGAGAGTGACTTCTCCCGAACATGCCAGGACATGCTTTAGAAATGAGAGTAAGTGCTTATTTATACTCATAATAAGTAAGGCAGGGCAATGAGATAGAGGGGCAGTCGCAAGCAGATGTGGAGGTACATGTACTAAATGATTCCATATAAGGAAATTATAAAATCTGCAGTGAAAATATCACGGTATAAGGAGTCTAACAGTGACGTTTGAGGAAATCCGCTGGGAGAGAACCGCTCTAGCCTTCAGTGTGGGAACTTATTTTGCTGAACCTTGAAGCCGGTTGTTTCATTTCCACAGACTCATACAACATGGTACCGGCTGAGAACACATGCTCTGAAATCACACGATCTATCAGATTGAACCTTGAGCATGTTCTATAGTCTCCCCATTGCTTCTTATCTGTTAAATGTGGGATAATAAGAGTGACTATCTTAACGGAATGCTTGCAGATCAAATGAGTGAATGCTTAGAATAATACTAACATATAACAAGCATTTGGTACATGTTAGCTCTGGGTTCTATCCTAGCTCTACGAATTAGCTGTGTGACCACGGGCAAGTTACTTAACTCCCCTGTGCATCAGTTTTCCTCATTTTTAAACAGAAGTAATAGAAGTATCGACCCATTGGGAGGATTTATTGAGATAAAGCATAAAGCACTTAGCACAGTACCTGGCGCACGGTAAATCTTCAATAGATGTTACTGCTGGGTCTATAATTTCTCATACACGATTTCAAAATGTTAAAACCTTTGAAAATCGGGTTTTTTTTATATGATGTTGAAACTCATTTGGCAGCAAAACCTGGCCTAACCTGACACTGGGCTATTTATGTCTAGTCTTTATCCCCTTTGGTATAAGCATATGTGTGGGGGCAGAAATGATAATGTGTTGAACAAGTATCCTTGGGGGCGTTCGCAGTGCACACTGGATGTGCTTACGTACCTTTCTAAAATGTGAAAATATCTCAACTTAGAAACTTAGAGGGATTCAAGGGTTTTAAACAAGGGACTGTGGACCTATATTATTATTATTATTATTCACTCTCTCTTCATGAAAAAGAATATATATAGCAGATTAGTTAACATAGCAGGGATTTCTCCTTGATAGCAACTCAAGATAACATTCTAAAGTCTCAAATCACCTGGGATAAGAAGCTAATCAAGAACAGAGCAGGCTATCTGGTGTTTCTCAATGAAAAAAAAATTAAAAACAAGTAAAACCTGAGCCATCAAGAAAAAGTTAATGGGATTTTACAGAAATTTTCATAAAAATGGTTAAAATTAAAAAGTTTTGGTATTTCAGGGCACCTGGGTGGCTCCATCGATTAAGCTTCCGATTCTTGGTTTCGGCTTAGTTCCTGGTCTCAAGGCTGGTGGGATGGAGCCCAGCGGCAGGCTGGTGCTTGGTGGGAGTTGGATATTCTCTCCCTTTGTTTCTTCTCCTGCTTGTGCACATGTGCACTCTCTCTCTCAAATAAAAAATCTTAAAAAAAAGCTTTGGTGGAGCACCTGGGGGGCTCAGTCAGTTGGGTGTCTGCCTTCGGCTCAGGTCATGAGCTCAGGGTCCTGGGATCGAGCCCCACGTCGGGCTCCCTGCTCAGCGGGGAGCCTGCTTCTCCCTCTCCCTCTGCCTGCCGCTTCCCCTACCTGTGCTCTCTCTCTGTCAAATAAATAAAATTGTTTAAAAGAAAAAAAGTTTGGTACTTCAAATGGTTAGATTTCTATACCCGGAAGTTTCACTTGACGTTATAATTTGCATTTCCTAATACTGTGTAAGCTCTGTAGATGCTCTTCAAATGTAACACTGAAGGCTGAGGTATGTAGATGATTTCTGAAGTCTGTCCCAGTTTTAAACTTCTCTGCCCGTGTTCTGCATGTTAAGCCTTTAGAAAATTACTCTCCTCTCATTCATCCTATTAGAAAATTCATTTCTGGGGCACCTGGGTGGTTCAGTTGGCTGAGCACCTGACTCTTGATTTCGGCTGCGATCATGGTCTCAGGGCAGTAAGATCAAGCCCTGCACTGGGCTCTGCGCTTGGTGAGGAGTCTGCTTGGGATTCTCTCTCCCTCTTCCTTTACCCCTCCCCCACAATAAATAAGTAAATAAATAAAATCTTAAAAAAAATAAAATTCATCTCATTGATCTCTGTCTTGTTTCTCAGCTCTTTCTTGGTGCCATTCCCCCCATACTTGAGATGACATGATAAGCTAGCCTTGGGTACCCACCATTCCAGAGCTTTTCGTATCTGCACTGAGGTAAAACCTGAGCCCTGGAGCGACAGCGGAGGCTGGGGCATCTGCACCATGTAATGTCACTAACTATGTCCCACGACATGCTGCCGGGGTTGGGGACCGAAGAGGCCACTGCACGGAGCGGCTGCTTCCCTGTCTGTAGCTCTGACCCACACAGTGTCCGCCTTCTCACCCTGGCCAGTTGTTTTTATTTTTGGTTTTAGAAAAGTATACTAGCTCATGTGGGAGGAGCTGATTTTAGTATAAAGGGATATAAAGTATAATGAGCCCGCTTACAGCTGCACTGGGAGAGTACCCATGACAGCACTGTCAGACTTAAGCTCTGACATCCTTGCTCTGGTAAACTTTAAAAGGGAAGCACTCTACTTCACTTCCGAAGCTGTCAGCTCAGAAGCTGTGAAGGCTTCTGCATGCCCCAGGAGAGGTGGATTTCTGGAGAATCTGCCATTAGAGAGACGCACGGACTGCCTGAGGCTGGGACTGTAAGTTGTTCATCTCTCTCTCTCTATGAGTGGGCACACGACATAACATAACGTGTAAAAATAAGGCACTTGCTCCTTGCAGTTATCATCCTTGACTTAGGAAAAACAGTAGACTGTAAACCAACTTAGAAAACAGAAAGGGGAAGAGATACGTGATTTTTTTTCTTTCTGGTTTTAACAGTTTTTGTCTTTAGTGCTGAAGGACAGAAGTAGTAATATCTAGCATGCTACAGAGTCAGACCTGCCACTTTTTAAAAAGAAGATGTTATTTATTTTGGAGAGAGAGGTGGGGGAGGGGCAGAGAATCTCAAGCAGACTCGGCTGAGCTTGGAGTCTGACACGGGGCTCGATCTCAGGACCCTGAGATCACCTGAGCCAAAACCAAGAGTTGGATGCTTAACTGACTGAGCCACCCGGGTGCCCCAGACCCGCCACTGTTGAATTCTAAAATAGTTCCATGAATATGACCCATCAGATAGTGGTACACAATCACTAGCCAATGGGAATAGTAACACCGCTAACACTGACTTCCATGAAGGAATCGCCCATGCCATCGCATTACTGATGTCACCTTGTTCCATTTCTCCAACCATCCAGCACTTTATGGGTGGACAGGAGAAGAAAAGCAAGTTATCTGAGATCCCAAGCTAGGAGGATTGGAATCAGGGGGTCTGATGCCAAGGTCCACCCTCCCAACACCATCCCAGATGGGGAAGAAGGAGCAGAGAGAGACAAAGACCCGCTGCGGTGGAACCAGGTGGCCAGGCACCAGAGCAGTGAGGCAAAGAAACCACAGGTGAAGAGCCTGTTGGCACGCCTGCTGCCAAGGCTGCTTCGTCCGGCACAGGCACCAAGAAGCAGATCTGTATGCAGTGTCAAGTGGAGAGGCACTGACACGGACAAGGCTGGGACAAAGGCAGAAAACTCCCTAAATGCACTGGATTTGGAGATTTGTGAAGTACAACAGGCATTGGGAAATTATGATTCTTATTTTTGTGGTGAGGGAAATAGAGGCCTTGGGATCATAGGAGCAAGTTTTCATGTGATGCTCTCCAATTCACTCCTTTATTCCACAGCCACACTCAGCCCTGCACCGGCAAGCAGCAGTTTATCTCCACTCTGTCCGGTCCTTTGCACTATCATGGATGCGAGTACAAAAGAACACCCAGAGGAAAAAGCACGACTGCACCCCAAACACTCCACGAGACAAGGGTAAAGTAATATTTTTAACCTTGGTGCTGCGGTTGATTGCAACTCATTTTGTCGTTTAATGCTGCCACAACCACAACCACCCATGGTGCCTACAGTTTATAATCTGACAGTCAAATGCCTCAGCACGTGGCTACCCAAGAAATTCTTTTATAGCGTGACAACCGCCATTACTTGACTGTTAGTCCTTATTTACTCGTGGACAACAGTCCTGAGGCCCAAGGTAGGTTTTCAGCATACTCGCTCCCCAACGCTGGACCCAAAAGTAGCGTTGGTGTGTGTGTACATATATACGTATACCATTGATTTTTAAAAGTCTGAGAATCTTGCATTAGGCTGGGTCCTGCAGCAAAGATAAATCCCGGTACGTATTTGTGCCCTTTAGCAGACTACCAAGAGGAATAGAGGATGTGTGAAGATAAAGCTCCAAAGCAGCTATGTGAATGGTGGTGTCCTGAGAGAGACGACAAGGCTGTTGTCCTCGGCCTCCTACTCCCGTAGCTGCACACACTATTTCCATAGCGATATGATCCAGTGCTAACACACGCAGGGCTCTCTGCTTCACTTTCATAACTGGATCTGAAAGGCATGTGGGAAGCTGGGGGCAGGGAGCACTGACGTGCCTGTATGCTACCGGACAGTAACACACAGAAGAGAGGTGGTGTAGTACAAGGAGCATCAAGCTGGGGACGAGAAAGTAAATGATGATCCATTCATCAGCAATTAGCTAGCTGGGGCCTTAGGGCCCCATGTTCTTTAGCTGTAAAGGCTTTCAATCTCTGGGCCCTGAAATACTGCCAAGAGCCTCGTCCATGAGTCTATTCTGAAATGGGAGCCCTCCCTTCCCTGCCTGCTTGTTCTAGTACACTGCATTGTGCTCACCCGCTCACTTGTCCATATCCACCAATGGATTAACAACTCTAAGGCCAGGACAGGGAGTCTTTTTTACTGCTGCCTGAGCCTGGCCTCTTAATATACTTACTGGTGCTCAGTCAAATGAATTAAAAAAAAAAAATGCCTGCATAAAGACTCAAGAAATAACCAACAAGCGGATGACATACAATGGAAGAACAATGTAAATGATTTCTCCTCTTATCACCAAAGTGACCACCACACCAAACAGAAAAGCACCCAAAATGCCATTTTCCTTAAAACTGGGTTAAAAAAACTGAATTTTCATTTTCTGTCAAACTCCATCTTTGTAACTTTTCATACCAGAATATAAGCCTTTCCAAGTATAAGGCTGAGGTTCTGCAAGCACTGGACTAAAAAATTACATTGGGCTACAGATCAGCTGATGTGAAAGTGACTAGAATAAAAACAGCTTTGTGGACAATGAAGTCAGATGAATTTCTGAAATTTGTGCTTATAAATTCCTTTATGTTGACTAAAAGGAAGTCATATGGGCCCATATTTCAGCTCCCTTGAAGCTTCTGTCAAGAACAGCTTCTGAAGAGATTCTTTTGCTGAAATACATCCATGGAAGTACAGAGCACCAAATGGTCTCTTTCTTTATAAAATAAAAAATGGCATTCCGTGGCATTTACTTTAGTTCAGCAATCTCTTTCTGGCAATGGCTCAACTACCTCACTAAGATCTTTTCATGGAATATCCAGGAGGAAAAAAAATGGCACTCTAGTTCTATTTTAAACTTTAAAGCAAATATAAAGGTCTTCC
Source organism: Callorhinus ursinus (assembly GCF_003265705.2). Classification (NCBI taxonomy): domain Eukaryota; kingdom Metazoa; phylum Chordata; class Mammalia; order Carnivora; family Otariidae; genus Callorhinus; species Callorhinus ursinus. The sequence continues at coordinate 68,961,598 of NW_027397069.1, forward strand.
AGATGCTTAGAAAAACAGACCATGGCCCACTAGGAAGCAACAGATTGTCTACTCCTTTAAGATCTGTCCAAGAAGGTGTGTTGACAGGGATGGAGCTTGGGACTCCCGTGGCTGAGCATCCGGCTACCCGAGTGCTATGGAGCTGTCTGCCCCTGGGAGAGGTGTGGGAATGCTCTGAATTCTGCAGAGCAGGTTGGTTTCATTCTTTATAATATATAGGGATTGTTACAGTGGTTTTCAAATTTGTGTGCACTTTAGAATCACCTGGGTATCTTTTTAAAACCCCAAAGCACAGGCCGTACCCAAACTAATAATCTTTGGTGGTGGGACACAGACCTTAGTATTTTGGGAAGCTTCCCAGATGATTTCAAATGTGCAGATAAGTTTGGGAACCACTGAATTAGTAGTTAAAAGTTTTTATTTACACACACAGAGAGAGAGAGAGAGAGAGAGAGAGAGAGAGAGAGAGAGAGAGAAACAGATGGAAAACCAGTTATCTCCCAGAATGAGCATGATGGGGAAGATGTTCTTTGTCTCAGCAACAGGGAGCAGACGCAAGTCATGGCTGTCCCTCAGCTAGATCCGTTTGCATAGCCCGTATCTGTCTGGGTGTACTGAACCAAAAACTGCCTCAAGGAAGAGAACTTGTGTGAATGTTTGACTTGCAAGTGAACTAGCTGGTTATTCAGATGTGATTGAGCCTGTCACTTCAAGGAAAATAACTCACAGTTTTCAGTGACAATGATAAAACTTGAGTTTTCAAGTGAAAGAAATTAGACTTTTGGAAAACTGTGCACTTGACAAGTTCCCAACATTTAAAAGACTTTTCTGATGAGATTAGCGGTGATATTTACAAATGTATTCTTTTAATATTATATAATGAAATGTGTTAACATTTGGAGGATGACTCAGTGAACCAACATTTTTGAGATGACCAATGCATGATGTTACAAAATCATGTATGAGGAGAAGATCCAGTCAAGGTGCAAGGTAGATGAAGGGATTTTATTATAGCAAAACATGAAAAGTCTACATTATTAAAAAGAACATTAAGAAACTACCACTCTTCGAGGTTATTTGCAAAGTTTTGATGAAGGATTAAAGGATAACATAATTTTCTGGAAAGACTATTGAAATACTTCTTCCTTTTCCAAAGACATATTGGTGTGAGGTTGGATTTTCTTCATATACTTTAATCAAAACAACAGACTGTAGAAGCATACATGAAATTCTAGGTGTCTTTTATAAGCCAGGCATGAAGGAGGTTTGCAAAAATATTAAACAATATCGCTTTAACGCAGTATTTTTTCTGCAAATATAGTAATTTTTATAAAAGGTATATTATTTCTTTTAACATGTAATAGGCTTATTATTTTAAATGTATTAATAAATAAATCCTTTAAATTGCTCAATTTTAATTTCAAATACAGTAAATAGTGATAACCCACATAAAAAAAGTTCTTTGTGGTCAACAGTTTTTAAGGGTTGGACCCTAAAACCAAAAAGTCGGGGACCACCATTACAAGACAATTGAGGAAAACAGCTATGTCAGCAGGAATTCTTATCCTGTAGACTAATGCGAACTTGGAAGTTTCACATACTGTTCTCCCAGGATCTGCCTCTTCTAAGTCTGGAATGCTTTACTTGGCCTGCCATCTTTTCCTCCCTTTTCAACATGCTTCTCCCTCCTTCATGGGAAGAGGCTGCCAGTTGTCCCCAAATACCCGTTCTTCCTTTCTTCTACAGTAAAAGAACCCCAGATATTTGTCTGGCACATGACTTCCTGGGGAAAAAAAAGACTGAACTCCTGACCTTGTAGCTGAGCTGGGTGAAGACATGAAAAGAAATTCTGACCAATGGCATATATGTAGAAATGGTGTAGGCAACTTCTGGGAGGGGAGGCACGCCTTCCTTCTTTTCTTCCCTTCTGCTAACTGAAATGGGATTGAATGGCTGCCACCGTACTAGGCCAAGTGGAAAAGCATCACATCCTAAAACTGGAAGAGACCTGGGTCCTCGACAACTTTGTGGAACTGCTGACCTACTGATATAATGCCCAACGTGCACATCAGTACTCCTACAAATGTCAAGATGACCTGTACATGTGGTAACTCTCTCCAGGGGAAACAGAGCTAACACTGATAAACTAGTTCTTTCACTATCAGAAAGTTCTACTAAGCCAGTAAGGGGCAGAAAGATTGTCAGGATAAATGACTTCCATCCGGAGAGCTGCCTAGAAGCAAATGATCTCCTTGAACACTTCTAACATAGCAAGAATCCTGACATTTTCTTATTTACTTGTCAAGCCACGAATTCATGATTTAGCTCTACACTGATTCTTTCACACATGGTATTGGATTGGGCCAGTGGCTATGGTCAACCTGATCGAAGTCCTGCTTTATATTGAACACCTAAGCAGCCTGCCCCTAACCAAATTTGTACTAATTTGATTCACCTGAGTAGAGACACCTTTCTCTCTGTAAAGGACAGAGGAGGGCTGGTAAGAAGGTAAGAACAGATCTAACTAACACTGACCGACTGTTGCATGATGGGAAAAATGCCAAATGCTTCCTGACATCTTATCTCACCACATTTGTATAACCAGCTTTCCACGAGGAGGGTATTTTATTGAATCTAAGATGATTACATACATATGTTACATACAGATTGACTCGCACTGGATTATTTCATTTTTTATCACTTCATCCATAAATACATCAGAATGAATTTCTGAAAGATAATAGCTTTAAAAAATGAAATAATAGCAAAACCATTATCACACCTAAAAAATCCACAATTCCTTAATATCATCAAATACTCCAATTGTTTCATAAATGTCTTTTTATAGTTAGTTTGGATAAGCATCCAAATAAAATATACATTTTATCTGATGTGTCTCAAATCTATTAGTTCATAGGATACTCCTCCTTCTTTTCTCTGCAATTTGTTTGTTAAAAAAACTGGGTTGTTTGTCCTGTAGAGTTCCCTACATACTGGATTTTTGTGATTATGTCCCTATGGTGTCAGTTAATGTGTTCCTCCGCCCTCGCTACTTCCTGCGAACTAGTAGTTCTAATTGGAGATCTGATCAGATTTGGGTTCAATCTTTTGACAAGGATATCCCAGAAATGGTGGCGTGCTCTTCCTACTGCATCTTTTCATGGCCGGAGATGGGTTAATGAGTTCAGGTGTGGTCAGCCTGTCCTGTCCCAGAACTGTCCCCAGCAACTCCTTATCTGGTCAGGTTAGTGGCCAGTGACCTTTGCCTAGGACCAGTGGGTCCTTAGGGATTGAAAATGAGGACATTCTTTTTATTTTGAAAATCAGGTTTACGAGGTATAATTCATACAGAATAAAATTTATCCTTTTTAAGTAACAGTGTGAAGAGTTTTGACAAATGTACAAAGTCATGTAATCACCACATCAATCAAGATGTAGACTGTTTCTGTCACCCACAGAGTTCTGCAGTAATTCCCTTCCTTCTGCCCCCACTTCCTGGCAACCAATGATCTCCTTTCTGGTCCCTACAGTTCTGGGTTTTCTAGAATGCCACATAAGTGGAATCTTACACTGTGTAAGGTTTTGTGTCTGGCTTCTTTCCCTGAGCAGGGTGTCCCTGAGATTCATTCATGCAGTTTGTCTGCTTCTGTTCCTCTTTGTTGTGGAGTAGCACTGAATGTATGGCTAGAACCTCAATTTGTTTATCCATTTATCAGTTAGCGGACATTTGGGTTGTTTCCAGTTTTGAGTTATCATGAATAAAAGTGCAACGCATATTACTGTGCAGATTTTTATGTAGGCTTAAGTTTTCAATTCTCTGGTAATTGGTTAGAAGAACTCTCTATGGTGAATGTATAAGAAACAGCCAGCTGTTTTTCAAAATGGCTGTACAATTTTCATTTCTGCCAACAATGTGTGAGTGTTCTAATTGTTTTACATCCTCATCCTTATTTGGTACTGTCAGTCTTTTTTAATTTTAGATATTTTAGTGCATGTATAGTGGTAACTAACTATGGTTTTAATTTGCATCTTCCTGATAACTAATGTTTGGAGCATCTCTTCATATGCTGATTGGCCAATCCTGTATCATTTTCAGTGAAGTGTTTGTTCAACTCTTTTGTCCGTTTTTAAATCAGATTGTTTTCTTATTGCGTTGCTAGGAATTCGAATGACGATCTTATTCTGTAGTCCTTGTACATTTAATAGACACAGTTCTACAAGGAAGTTTTCTTTCATCAGTTATTTGGTAACTCTGAGGTATAATTTGTACAGGGAACAGATAAATGTTTTATTCTTCTTCTCTACTTGCCAATTTTATGAATAATGATTTGGTTCCATAGCATTCTCCAAAAGGGTTCATTAAGCTTCTTGTTGTGATTATCATTATGACTTTATGGATTTTAACATGTTTTAGGTATCTCAATCATTATAGCTTTATTCTTCTTGGTGATCAAATTATCCCATGTGGTGGGAGGCCTTTCAGGTTGTTTCCTAAGTCTTTCTGACATCACTTTCTGGATCCTCGTACACATTTCTTGCCTGTGTAGTAAGAGTTTGGCCTTACCCACAGAGAGGTCTGGCTTCTGGGAGGTAATCTCAATTCTGGGAGGTAATGTCACATCTGACAGAAATGTCTTTGTTTGGATCTTAGGATGGGACAGGCCCCACTTGATGGTCTTAGAGTAAGAGCTGACCATGCCCCACCCCCTGCAAAAAAAAAAAAAAAAAAACCCAACCACATGATTTAGGGTGGGAGCTTTGAGTCACATAGTCTTGGTCAACCTGGAGACTGAGATCAACCATGTGAACAATCAATCAATCATGCCTAAGTAATGGAATCCCAATAAAAACTTTGAATACCAAGGCCTGGGTGAGCTTCCCTGATAAGCTGGGTGGGTAACGTGTCCTGACTCCATGGGGGGAGGACAAACAGAAGCTTCATGTTTGGAACCCTCTCAGACAATGCCCTTTATGCCTTTTATTGGGGCAGATTTTATTCTGTATCTTTTCCCTGTAATAAACGGTAACTGTCAGTATCATAGTTTTCTGTAAATTATGATTCCATCAGTGACTTCAGGAAGCTGAAGGTACTGTGGGGAACTTCCTGAATTTGCAGCGGTGTAAGAAGTGAGGGCAGTCCTGGGGACAGTGACCTCTAACTTGCTGTCTGGTGAACTCCAGGCACTACCTCCGATCTGCAGTCAGTTATTTCTCTAAGGTTCTTGGTCTTCTTTCAGAGAGAAATGGTATTTATATAGAACAATCTGGATGCCAGGGGCACTCACTGCTACTGAGTGGGTGGTCATCATTTCTAGCACTTTTCCATGAACAGAGCTGGAAAAAGCTTTTCTTTTCTTTTTTTGTTTTTTAAAGAGAAAATCTAGCATGGCTTTGTACTGTTATTTCCAATTCAAATGTAGGATTATATGTTTTTACTTTGATTTTATATCTTTATCTCTTTGACACTGGAGATCTGGGTATTTACAACATATAAATATTTACTTTGCTTTATTCTGTCATATGATAGTTTCAGAAAAACATCAGTATTGTTGACATATGATGACTGAAAACAACTTAAGGTTTCTTGGTAGTTCTTTTGCATAGAGTCCAATTTCAGATCACATGAAGGAGTTCCTTTATGTGCAGCTAAGCCATCCACTAAATGGCTTTTTAGGTCTATTTGCTTTATTTTGCTTGATTTTTAAGGATTGCCTTTTCCCTCTGTTTAACTTTGTTTTATATTTTTATGTAAACCATGTGCATGGTTCTAAGAGTCAAATCTACAGAATGAGGTATATTCTGAAGCCTAGTTTCTACTCCTATCTCATTTTTACATTTTACTCTTTTTAATCACCCACAATCCTCCACTGTAGTGGGTTCTATATTCTAGATAAAAGATCTAAAATCAGCATATTTATTGAATGCATGCGTTATTGCTAAAGTAAAGCTTAAAAATGTTTAAAACTAAATTCTTAAGGTTAAATTCTTCCTTTGTTTCTAAACTTTAAGTTTTAGAGCTCTGTTTTATATGTAGAAACTGTAAAGGCAAACTTTAGTTCCACACAGCTGAACTGTCACATAATCAAAATATTTACAAGTAGAATTTTAAAAAGAAATTTCAATTTACTAAGGACTATAATTAAAACAGAGATCCTTAAACAATGGACACTGATATAATATCACTCTCACACGGTGCCTTTGGGCAGTCATATCTACATGTCTCCCAGGGATCTTAAGGGCTTAAGGGATCTTAAAGACCCCTTAAGGGCTACTCTCCTTTCCATACCCCTTGCCCTCTTCTTCAGGGTCTCAGAGCTCCTCCAGTGCTGGCCCTCAGCAGGGCTCCCACTCTCCTGCTGGCCTCTGGGTGATTTCCTCCACAGGCACAGTTTTATATTCCCTCTGGCTGCTAAAAGATTTACATATCCACATTTCCAGTCAAGACTTCCTTTTTAATATTGCTTTAAGGAAGATTACTCAAGAACTTACCAACCCATAGGTCCCATGGTTTCTGCTCTTGTTTTCCCACGTTTTGCCTCTTTAAGCAGTTCTTCAATTGCTTTCCTAATGGGGAGAAGAAGAGATTTAAGAGGTAGTCACTCCACTAAATTCTGAAAAATCAGTTCTTTCCACATATATGATCTTGCAGAATGAACAGCTTTCGAAGCATACAATTTCAAAATTGGGGAGAAATTTTTAAAATTTAAAAAACATGGTTGATAGTTTTGAACATATAAATAACATTAAGAAGAAACTTTTTATATGAAGGGGAAAAGCACTGAAAATTAAAGACAAAATGACAAGCTATATCCATATTTAAAACCTTCAAATGTATTATTATTCTAAGAAATAATAATGAACCCATCAAGGATAAGTATGTTTCTGCCCCTTAGTTAGTGAGAGAAATGAATACTCTTTGTTCTATTAATGGGGACTGAAGCTGATATAACATTTCTGGAGGACAATTTGGCAACATGATAAAGAGCCTTCAAAATAATACATACCTGTTGACTTAAAAATTCTACTTAAGTATCTTAAGAACATGGGTACAGTGTGTATTGGATAATTTTTTTTAAGATTTTATATCTTTGAGACAGAGCGAGCTTGCGTGCACACGTGCACACAAGGGGGGGGGGCGGCGCAGAGGGAGAGGGAGAAGCTGACTCCCTGCCAAGTAAGGGAACCCCATGTAGGACTTCATCCCAGGACCCCAAGATCGTGACCTAAGTCAAAGGCAGACACTCAACCATTCAATTGACTGAGCCGCCCAGGCGCCCCTGGATAATTTTTATTTCAAATTTATTTGCATGTATATATTACATAAGAAAACATTTGGAGGGGTGTTATCAAGATGGTAAGATGAGTTTCTGGGTGATTTTTAATTTTTTTGTTTGCTTTTCTATTTTTTCTAGAGTGAATCTGTGTTATTTGTGCAATTTTTAGAAAGATATTGAAAAAAAATTCCAGAAAATGTACTTATCAACCATATTCTGATATTTTACTACGTCAAGCTACTGTGCCAGGTGCTATGGGTAGTAAAATGCGAAGATGATCATTCCTGACTTTACTAGTACTTATGACATATAAGTACTGAAGTTAAGAAAAGAGAGGCATAAAGTTGGAAACAAATACAGCCCAAAGACAGAACTATGTATCTAATCACAAAATTCTGAAACTGGTAATTACACATTGATTCTATATAAAAACATTTAATTATGCTATTATAGCACTACTATGGATACAATTTACATAATCCTCAAATGATGCGAACATTTATGAATATTTTATAATGATTCTTATTTTAGCAAAGCACATAGCTTAAAAAGCAAATATTATTTAAAGACTTATAATAAAATGTAGCAGTCCTCTACATCATCCTTCTCTACTCACCAAAAAAATCCAATTTCAACCCTTAACAAAAATCTGTTTCTCCTGGTATTCACCTCCATATTTCTATTTAGTATGCTGTCAAACTATTTCACCACCCTCTTGATCTTCAACAAATCTATCTGGCTATTTTTGTATAATTTACACATTTTTAAATAAACTCCCATTAACAGTAAGCTCTTTAAAAAAAAAAAGTCTTTTCAGCTGACTCAGCAGCTGGACACTTTCTGCTCCATCCTGGAGAGCCCACTTGACCAGGTCAGCAAAGAACCAAACACTGACCAACTGATGTGCCCTCTGACCCCCTGGACTTGTTCAGTCAGACTGTGTTTCACAGCCCAGCCTCCTGGCATCAGGAATAGGTAAGTGCATCTGCTTACCACAGATCGTCACAGACCCTCCTCTGCACTATGGCCCCCTTGAGCTGAACTTAACCAAACTGACATAAGACAGATTAACAGGAGAAAATAAAATTTAATAGTGTACACAAGGGGAATCCATAGAGACAAGAAATTGCAAAGACAGTGAGGCAACATGAATGAGCTAAGGAGAGGGGTAGGGCCTGAGGATCCAAAGGGGAGGAAGGCCATTAGCAGGAAGGTGAGAGGAGATGTTTGGAAAAAGAGGTTTCCCTATTATGCAGATCAGTTTCTTAGGTCAAGTCTCTGTTAATAGCTCTCTTCCTGGTACAGGCTCTCCTTTACAAAGTAAATTTAGGCAGTTGAGGGGAAGACAGAGAGCTTTTTTTCTTGTATCTGCTGGGTTTTCATGAATTCAAAATAATCTTTATGCAAAGTGGCCCATCGTGGGGCAGCCTGCCCTTGGCCCCTACATATTCTTTCTCCCATCTCTTTACAATAATAATACATCCCATTGATGTGATCTGAGGCCTTTGTCTCATCCAGTATTTCATGAAAAATGTATCCTCTCTAGCTCCAAAGATCCTTTTTCACCCTCACAGATGTAAGTTAAAAAATCAAAGCGTAAAAATATTCTAAATACACCTCCTCCCCCTTCCCATCAGTAAGTGTGGTAGTTTCTAAATAAAAACAGGAATCCATTATACTTAGATCCACCCATACTTAGATCTCTTCTCCTGACAACAGAAAGTTAAAAAATCTTAAGGGAAAACCTTGTTCGGGCAGTTCCCCAATTATGAACAAACTATCAGTCACAAATAAACTATAATGTATTTTCCCATAAAACCCATGTTAAAATGTTTACCTAGCTGTCTTGGACCAGCCCACAAAAAGCCCATTTGTGTCATAATACAGTTGAAATGCTGCACATCTGCAGAAAACAATACTCAGTCCAAGACCTTGCAGAGATCCCGAGCCCATATTCTAGGCACCTTCAAGAGTTTGATGTTGATTTTTTTTTTTTTTTAATTTGACAGAGAGAGAGCACACAAGCAGGGGGAGCAGCAGAGGGAGAGGGAGAAGCAAGCTCCCCACAGGCTCTATCTCAGGACCCTGGGACCATGACCTCAGCAGAAGGCAAATGCCCAACCAACCCAGGTGCCCCAGAAGTTGATTTTTATATAGTTTTGATTTTATGTAAAACCCTCTCCAGCATTATCATTAACTTTCTCTGCCATGATTTCAGAGATCTGACTTACAACCACAACCCAAGAGAAAAGAAGGTATAGGTATGAGAAAGGCTGCCGGGGTAGAAGGAATTCACTTGTGACAGGAGAGGTGGAGCGGGGTGGGGGGTGGGGGGTGGGGCACGCTCAGTCCCCAGCAAGCATGGGAGGTGGGACCCCACTGCCCAGGCTGGGGTATTACGACGTTTGGTATTTGTAATTGGTTTAACACTAAGGAACGCTGGCATGGAGCTTTACCTTTGGCAAAGTGCTGTCCTATCTGAACAGGACAACACAGTTAGGGTGACTAGTTTACAGAAGAGGAAAGTGGTATCTGGCCTAACTTGCCCAAGGCAGCGCCGCTAGTGATCCTGGAGGAGGAATAGGGGAGAGGGGATTGTGGGGGAGAGAGGAGGCCCGGGAGGACGACAGGGAGTAGGGGAGGGGGAGAAGGGATGAAGGGGGCAGGGGAGGGGGACATGGAGCAGGGAGGGCAAGGGGAGAGGAGGGAGAAGCAAAACAGCCCCTGCACAGGTTTAAGGCTACATTATCCTCTGAGCTTCCCGTTCTACCACCCATCTTCTCCACAAATGTGTGCACAGCAAGTCCTGAGGAATTGTTTCCCCTTTATCATTAAAGGCAAAAAATAAAATGAAGGAGAGGAGGGAGGCTGAACAGAGCTGCTGCTGAGTCTGCACTCACTCGGAGAACCGGAGAGGCGAGAGGCAGAGGAAGGAAGGACTCTGCACTATTTTGCCCGAAGAATGTTGAGCATTTGCTACCACCTCCCACCCCGAATTCTCCTGCCCTGCCAGAGCTCCGTCTGCAGGGCTTTACTTCCAAATAGGAAAAGAACGATCCCTAGCAATCGCGCCTTCTGGCCTTGAAATAACAACACCGGCTTCGAAATTCAGGGGAGAAGAAGAGAAAGTCAGGTAGTTCTTTTGGCTACTTACTGTGGCCTCTATTGTTTTTCCTGGTAGTCCTGCTAATGATTCTTGCGTAAGGAAGGAGCAAAGCCAGCTTCTACTGCACATTATCCCAGAGGCTTAAATCATCAAAGATTATGAAACATCAACCTCAGGAAACAAGATAGTTATTTAACGAGAGGATGAAATGGAAGTGTAAGCTGCATTAAAATACAAGAAAAGCAAGCAGCAGGAGGATATGGAAGCACTAAGCGCAGAGAACTGGAGGAAGTAAACAATTATTCAGACACAAATTTAGTTCTGGGTAATTTTTATACTGAGATTCTTCAACATCCTAAAGCTTTCTTTGTAAAACAAATTCATTATATTAGAATATACAGTTGGATGCAAACAAAAAGTCCAAGAAAGCCAGCTCATTAAGCAGACCGTTTTCTGGGCACAGGCACCAACTGCAATTCAGTTTTCCACCATCCACGCGTGTATGGTCTCCACCCAGTTTTCCTTCCTGGCGGGGCTTCTGCAGGACGGCCTGTTCATTCCATTAGCCAGCTGGCACATGCTTAAGGAATGTAAACGGATGATAATAGCAGCTGAAATAGAAGCCAAGTGGGAATGCAAATCTGGTGCAAAATCACCTTAAAATCCAAAGTCGAGCAAATTAGTTTTGAGTTATCTGGGTCTGTGTTTCTTTTTCCTCACATAAATCAACCGGGTGAACTAACTCCATCAGTATACAGAAAGGGGAGGGAGAAAACCAAGGCAACTGAAATCAAACAACAGAGATTGACAGATGGCAAATTAAATAGTGGAGAACATGAGAAAATGAGATCCTTAAAGGAATAAGATCAGAAAAGCTAAACATCAAGTAGTTGTTCAAAAAACAAAAACAAAAACAAAAAAACACAGGGAAAAAAAGGAGAGAGAGAGTCCAAAGCGGTTTCTGTGGCGCTGCCAACGTTGCATTTTGTGATCGCAGTGCTGGTGGCACAGTGCTCTCGCTCCGACTACTTATCAGGCTGTACACTTAGGATTTGTACACTTTTCTGTATGTATCATTATAGTTCAAAAAAAAAGATGATGAGAAAAGCTACCTTTGATCAACTGAGTGTATAGTACCTGTCACGTGATGGATGGGAAAAGCGGTTCAAATGTCGTGTAAGACTAGCTGAGGGTCTTGTGTTCAAACAAGCATAACCTGGTGACAAGCACAAAGACTCGGAAAATGGGCAGAAACCAGTGCAGCACCACTGGCCGCCGCTGACCAGAAGGCCCCTGCCAGGCCCAGCGTATCATCAGTGCGGAAGGCCACCAGCTCACGCCCAGGTCGTCCACATACAGCAGGGCACTGGGCAAAATTTAAAAGCAACTTTACTATAGCAATCTCAATGTCTTCCCATGGAGTAGTAAGTTTTGAAGAAAAAAAAAATGGAAAAATTTGCTTGATCTTCAGTAAGAATTTGATGTCAGACCACAGAACACTCTGATAAAAAAATAGGGACAGATGATTTGGATCACTGCTGGACATCTGCCTACAGGCTCATAATCAGTCAGCAGTAATTAGCAGTTGAGTGACCATGTGGATTGGCAGAAACCATAGCACAAAGTGTGGGTTCTGTATTATTCAGTAATCTGATTATAGATATAGATGAAGAAATTCAGGCCATCCTTATTTAATTTCAGAAAACATCAAATTGTCTGGGTTCACCTATCTGCTGTAAAGAAAGGAAAGAAAAATCAAATTGTGGATAAGGATTTCAAAGGTAAAACTCAATAGGAACATTGAGACCATTTGGGAAATGAAAAGAATTATTTATAGTTAAAAGTTGGAAGCACAAGAAGTTAATTCTGTAGATTATGTTAAATTTGGCCAACCTCTATCAAGCACATGCTCTGTAATATGATTTATCTGGTGAGCCAAGGCCCTTCCCTATAGAGGCTTATAGTAGGGACTGCATATCAAATAAAGACCTGTATGTGTACATTAGAAATAAATATTGGATTACTTAGGGGAATGTGGGGAGGGAGCCTCAGTATATATTTATAACAAAACAGGGGGAGATATGAGAAAAGTTGCTTCGTTTTTAAAAACAACTTATGGTGCTAAAACACCAGAGGTCAATGGAGGAGCATGAATTTGAATGCAGGATTAACAAAACTTGATGATTTCATGCCAACATAGACCAGAAAATAAGAAGGAAGTGGTATTTTAAGCAATGCTGGAAAAATCAAACATGGATTGCTTTTTACTTTGATGATCATAACACTACAAGGTTGTTATGAGGATAAAGTATTTCATTTTGATCAGAGTATTCTGATCAGAAGCACAAGACAGAGGATAGGTGTTTTTTACTTGGCCAAACTCCTAGAGGTCAGGAGGTTGGTCTTTTTCACTCTAGTTTTCCCTGTGTCTGGCACACGGCTGGTCCTCAGTTAAGTTTGGGGGAATGAATGGGTTCTGGGTGTGAGTGGGACAGGACAACAACGCAAGGACTTAAAAGTAAAAATGCTGTACCTGTAGCCAGAGGAGGAGATGCTGGGGGAGATGGAAGAGACAATGATGATGAAGACACGACAGTGAGGTCACATGTCACAGGGCAAAGAAATGCAATGACAGGAGCCGATGGTCGTGGGCAACTTGAGCCCCCACCCCTGTGGTGGCCAGGCGGGGACAGGGGCACACCAGCATGGCAGCCTAGGCGCGACGGAGTATCAGACCACAGCGGGAATGCCTAGACGGGGACCGAAGAGGCCGCGTCAGTGCTCAGAATGAGGCACAGCTGGAATCTTTCTGGTCAGGATGGAGGTCTTTCATCCTCTAGGGCTGCTTGAAAATCTCAGCAAGCTTTCCTATCTAGAAAACACTTTTTCCTTTGTGTGCTACCACAGAGAAATGACCTTTGTTTGGCTTCTAATATCATTCTTTTGCATCATTATGCGAATGGGTGAAGCCCACTTCATTCGTCTCTGTTCGCATTCTCTTCTCTAAACTCCGTCTCTTAGTGGAGATGCTAATTGCGCTTTGAAATAAAAGTATTGTGTTGGGAGTCTGAGCAAGCTAACGGAGACCGGAGACCGCGGTGAGAGCTTCCTGGCCTGTCTCCCCGAGGCCTTGCCAGACATGATGTGCCCGCTGGGATTACCACATTCTTGGGCCTTAGCTTTGTGAGTCCAGAAGCCCAGCTGGGCTGGGACACCCAGCCCAACAGTGGCACTGTATCTGCTACTAAAGGGTGGAGCTCTGCTCAGGCTACACTCTCTGTTCCAACTGCTGTGCACGCCAGCCACATCCTTGTCACCAGACATCCAGATCACGTGTTACCTTCTCTGCAGAACTTTCCTCATCTCCTGTGTGCTCCACACCAGATGTTACTACCACTCCTTTCTCTTAGGCCCAGCAAGGCACAAATAAAGTCACACAGACCATATTTCGAATTATTTACAAGTTATAAAATCAGCTAAAAGCTATTAAATATATTCATTCCTCCTACCATTTTCAATATACCTTCATTACAATAAAAATAAAAAACATGTGACGAGCTATGTTTTTTTAAATGACTGAAAGTCAGCAAAACACCAGAGATGATAGTATTAACTTATTGCACACACTGATAATTCTGTTTATGAGTTGGTAATATTTGGATATATACAGAAAGATACAGAAAGATATACGTTCATATATTATGTATTTATTCCATAAGATTTATTTTCTTGCCTTGATTTTGGCAAAATCACCATACTGTTAAAATCAAGATTTTTACGTAAGTTATTTTTTTTACAAAGATTTTATTTATTTATTTGAAAGAGAGAGAAAGCAAGAGAGAATGTGGGGCTCAATCCTAGGACCCCGAGATCATGATCTGAGCTGAAGGCAGACGTTCAAGCAACTGAGCCACCCAGAGGCCCCCATAAATTATGTTCTAGAAAAATAAATTGTGTCCTATTATGTTCTAATAATCTAAAGTATTAAAAAACAATATGTAACTGCATTTAGTGTGGATAAAATTTTAATATATTTGCCAAAAGGTTAATTACCTTCAACATAAAAAGTTGAAAACCCAAGTTTTGAATATTTTAAAATTTCCCTGTAAAATAATAAAATGATGAATGAATCACTACTGAACTTCTTGTATGCTCTATATAAACCTATATATTTACATATATACAAGTAATATGGTTTAACATTGCAAATGTCATTCAGCTTCCATGTAGAACCATTCCTAATACTGCAGAACCTGCAGAGCCATGAAGTAAAACCCTAAAACAAGCAGGGAAATGGAAGCACAGCACTTCTGGGAAACATCTTCTTTTGGTACAATCCACTGCATCCATGCTGAGACGGTTCAACAAGCTAATGTGTCTTTTCTCTTCTAGCCCCTTCTGCAGCTCAAATCCTTCCTGTACACTAAAGTAGTATCTGCCTCAAAGTCAACAGTGGTACAACCCACCAATCTCCATTCAAAGATGCAGGTCAAAACATGACGGGGGTGTCTCCCAGGTTACAAATTTCACTGAGTGCCAGATACCTAGTGACAGAGGGACCTATGTGTGTTTGTGATATATGGGGCTGCCTTTCTGCCCAGGTTCAAGGAAAGTCTCCTTTGAATATTGATATAATAAGCACTTAACTTGCACCTCTGGGGTTAGGATGAAATGTAATACTGGCAAAAAAGTACCTACATACCATGTATCTTTCACCTAATCCTCACAACTCCTCTATGTAATGGCTAGTTTACTGAGAAAGAGGTAAGGAGAAAGTAAGGAAAAGAGCCACAAGAGCCAGTAAGCGATGGGGACGGGGCCTGGGATGTGAACTCTGGGGCCCAGGATCTTAGTTAACTCTTAACGCTACTCTATTAGAAGGCACGCTCCCAAACCTCAAGAAGCTCAGTCTAGTGAAAGAGAGGCATTTAAGGGAAGGTACTAATATTTTACTGTATTGATTTGTATTCAGTTGACAAGAACTGTTGTAGTGAAGGTAACACTTCAGACCCTCTACCTCGACTTTGACATTCTCAGATCTCTATAGCTTCCGTTATAGGTGACTTCCGAGTGTGGGTTATTATTATAGAGAGATGAACACTTCCGTTAATAGTTAATATGTGGGCTGCCTCTTACTAGTTTAGCTCTTAGAGGAAAACCTTATTGCTCAGGTCATAAGACGCTTCGCCGTAGGAATGGCCTCAAAATGAAATGACCTCATTTTCAAAGTAGTTAAGTATCTTTTACAGATATTTATTCTCAAATCCTGATTAAGGAGCCACATGCAGAAAATACAGGGATTCATTTCCAGTTTATATCATAAGACCTAATTGCGTGTGCCATGGTAAATTTTATGTCATGGAGAAAAGCATCTCTTATTAAAAAAACTTTGTGGAGATGGGGTGAGGATAGTGGAGGATGAACTTAGAAAACAGTAAATTCTAACTTTTCTAGAAAAGCCCATGAATTGTACTAAGAACAGCAGCGTTATCTTTTTGGTAGGGCAAATCTATGCATGCTCAATTATTAGTAGGGAGAAATAAATCCAGAGAATCTAAGGTCAAAATTATTATTGAGCTCTTTTAATCAATGAAAGCATTTTGTTATCTTCTTAAGAGAAGAGATGCCTTGAAGCTGATGAAAAGAAAGCTGCACGAAAAAAAGTGTTTAACATCTAGAAAGATGGCCGTGGAAGGGAGCCAATATGAAAGCAAAGAGAAACTAACATGGCAGCTGCCTGAATTTGGTAAAGGAGAGGAAAACCTAGCAGAAAGCCACAAAAGCCAAAATATAAAATAAAATTCACAAACTCTCACCAAATAGTCATTCAAAATGCAAAAAAGAAAGCAAGCCACGACAGTTGTACAAAAGAAAAAAACGACAGTATAAAGCCTCTGAAGTGTGCCTGCACAGCTTTCTTCAGCGAGGGTTGAAGTTTGGCATGCCGTCCTTTGATAAGACAGTGCATACCAGAGACACCACCTCACCACAAGCGTGGTCTGGAAATCACTGTCTTAATCCTAAAGGAGCTCCATTTCACACAAGCGGCCTGCAGGGCTCTGCAGACTGTCCTAGACAATGCTTCCTCAGCAGAAAGTCTGGCAGCCCCACTGAAGCTATCTCCTTCTGTTATGCAGGGCCGCAGGAACCTGCTGGATAATCAGCTGCCCCTTCCTTGTAGATCTCAGTGTTTGTGTCAACACATGATCATGAACCATACTTAGAGCCAAGAGCCAAGAGCCAAGGAATGGAAAAAATGAAGACAGAAAGTTCCAGAATGTGTAGGATTTCCTAATCATTTCATGATCTTTAAAAAGTGTTTTCATTTTAAAACACACCTTAGCAACTATTCTTTTTTTTTTTTTTAAAGATTTTATTTATTTATTTGAGAGAGAGAGAATGAGAGATAGAGAGCACGAGAGGGAAGAGGGCCAGAGGGAGAAGCAGACTCCTTGCTGAGCAGGGAGCCCGATGCGGGACTCGATCCTGGGACTCCAGGATCATGACCTGAGCCGAAGGCAGTCGCTTAACCAACTGAGCCACCCAGGCACCCAGCAACTATTCTCTTGAAGGAGCATGTCAAGATAAAAAATTTACCTGTCATCAATTGAATTAAGCAATTTTTAGGAATTGGACAGGAAGAAAACCTATTGATACAGCTAATTCTTAGAAATCCAGCAATGCACAGCGAGTTGAGCAACTTCATAGGCACCAACACAGGCCCCATGACCACCTGGGCCTCTCGGTGCAAGGCAGAGTCCAGCCTACAGAGGCAAGAGATGATGAAGAGCCCATGGAAGAGAGGAGCCCATCCAGAGCAGTGTGCGTCCCTCACGCCTGTGGACTGCCAGCCCTGGGCCTCCTCTGGACCGCCCATGTTTTCTTATCTTTCACACTAGGCATCAAAGACTAGTACTTTGAGAGAAATAGTAGTTTCCCCTACAAAACTGGCAGAGAGTTTCTGGGGGAAAAAAAAAGTACACATACACGCAGACAATATTTTCTACATTGGTAATTAGGTACAAGAATGTACCATAGAAAAATAATTTATTGAAACCAATCACTATGTTCTAGACTTTTTATAAACCCTCCAGCATTTCAAGTTGTCTTTCAGGCACTAATTTATATAACAATGAATTTAAGTAAAACAGGGCAATTTTCAATCCCATTTTCCAATTTAAAAAATTCTTGGCTATTGTACATACAAGTGCATGGGGGGGAAATTCCATTATTTCTATAATGTAGTAGTTAATGGAATTAAGCAGGTAGGCACACATATGAACCTAACTTTGGGAGTAGTATCCCTCTGAGGAAAACCTTTTAAGAAGTTCAAAGTACTCAACTTAGATGGCTTCCCTAAACAAGTCAGCCCAAACCGCACAACTGTGCAAGTAAGGTTTTATATTTCCTTCTAAAGCCCCCAGAGAGGCTTCCTTTGCAGCCCGAAGAAGGTACAGAGCTCCACTGTAATGCAAACACGTTCCTCCAGATGGTGAGATGAACAGCCCAGGAGGCAGCACCAGAAAGGCTGCGGAGATACCCAAAGGGTAGGAGCCAACCAGCACAGGAGGGCTAAGTGCTGCAGGAGAAATGCCCAAAGCAGAGACAATTCCATCGCCGGCTAACCCAAGCTTTAGGTTCATATCATACCATACAAACAACAGATCAGCAGCCAAAAGAAAGGATCCATTCAGGGTGATACAACTGGTGACTTGGGCACCAGCTAGCTACAGGACACTCAAGATCTAGCCAACTCTGAAGTAACACTCCATTATTCAGACCGATAAATGACTTGCCTGTGATGATCTAACCAAGAACGGAAATAGGAAAGCATGCTCTGGAGCAAATGTTTCACTATGCATTTTACAGATAAATGTCAAAAACCTCAAACACAACTCATCCTGTTCCTTTATTACTGCTATGCTTTTAAGTAGCTGCACCCACTAGAGTCCTTGTGTGTATTACTGACATGTAATTCGTCCTTAGGGATGGGGCAGCAGCTGCCGTTTCAATGGCTGGAGCAATGCTAATGAAGAGTTTAGAACTGTGTTAAAAATGGAATAGGTATCCAATT
The DNA here is from genome assembly GCF_003265705.2 of Callorhinus ursinus. Classification (NCBI taxonomy): domain Eukaryota; kingdom Metazoa; phylum Chordata; class Mammalia; order Carnivora; family Otariidae; genus Callorhinus; species Callorhinus ursinus. The sequence goes on from NW_027397069.1 coordinate 68,980,052, forward strand.
GAGACTGCAGGGGAAAATTCTGAGAGAGATATATCATGCTGATTATCTAAACAGCATAATTTGGCCTGCTCCCAACGTCTGATGTACACTTATGCTTACAGAAAAGGGCACTGTGTTCTCAATACAAAGGCTCAGAACCGAATTCCACATCTCACTTGAAATATCAAACCCCCAAATTCACAATTCTCCCTTAGCATTTGCTTGATAGAAATTGGGCCATACACTAAATTTCTATAATTCCTAAACAGTGTTTCCAGAGAGGCCTCAAGTCCAAATATAGAGAGGCCTCAAGTCCAAATATATACAGGCCTCTTTTTTTTTTTTTTTACTATAATATGGAAGGAAAGAAACCAAAATGAAAAACTAAATAGTTATCTTTTGTTTTTGAAAATTTAACTCAAAATTATCAGTATTTCTCTCCCCCGCTCCCCATCCTAAGATGGCATTTCTCCATCATCCTGGTAGGAAATGTAAGCGGATAGACGATATTTTCGCCCAGGATCATTACCTTTAGAGACCAACACTGCAAAGAGCAGCACTAACACCATCCCAGTGCTACAGTATGTCCACAATTGTGTTCTGAAACACACGCAGGAAGCAAACCCTGCCCAGCAAGGGCTTTTGGGAAACTTAGTCCTGGCTGGATTCTGGAGTGGTACAACTGGAACTCACTTGGCCTGGCAAATGTTTCTTAATTTACTATGATTGCCTAATCATATAAAAATGAAAATCTACATAAAAATTACCTAAATTATTAACTTCAAAGCATGATAGATCAAAACCTTTTAATATTCAAACCCGTGTTTTATTTTGGAAAACAGTGTGGTATAGTGGGAGCCAGCTCCACCAGCCAACTGGGTGTTCAAGGGCAAGTTATGCACCTTCTGAGTGTGTTTCCCTCTGTAAAATGAGATTAAGGCCTAGCTTGCAGATGTATTGTGAAGAATGAGAAAGATGAGAGGTATAAAGGGCTTTCTTTGTATTGATGTTTCTTGGGAGGGACAATGTAGTTCCCTTAAGGATCTGAATTTGGCAAAACAAAATATTTTTTAATCTCAATATCTCCTTCTTCCATTTTTATTCTGTAAAGCTTCCAGAATGTTCATTTTTATCCCTTGTATTATTTCTGTTTTGATGAAAAGTGGAAGGATTATATTGGTCCAAATAACATAAAGGAAATTCTATCTTCCTATATATAGCCAGAGGAAATTTCCTGTGTACAAGATACTTGATATCAAAATAATCAGCCTGCTTGACAGACCTAACCAAGTCCTCTGGTGAAACTGAGTGAGATTTTAAAGGGCTAACAGGGAGACAGTGGAGAACCAGTTGGAAGAGAAAGACCTCAAACAGCCAGAACCCATGAAATATGGGATCAGAAACAAATTATACAAAAGCCCCCGATCCTATGTATAAAAAGAAAGCCAGTGGTCCGGTTCTTCAGCTTTTCAAACAGTTCATTGCTTTCATTCTTGAACTGGGTCTGCTCCCAGGCAATATAGGCAGGTGGATAACTTCCTAGTTAATGTGTACAATACAAAAACACACATTCTGGATAGTTCAAGCTTCAGAGCAGGGTTTCTGACCTGAAAGACCTAGATTGAATGGAATTTCCAGGTAATTGTTCTATCTTTTTACCTTCCCTACTCCATCTCTTGATGCTTTTCAGAGAGGGATTATGCCGTTCTTACTTTCGAGATCTCAATCAAGGACATGTTCAAGTCTCCTTAAGAAAATGACAGAGAGAAGGATGTGTCCCAGTCCTGCCACTTACTAGGCTCAGTGATCTTGTGATCTTGGTTACCTATCTGTAAAATAAAGATACCTCTACTGATCTTTCAGAGTTCTTATGGGGATCAAATACGATCATACATATAATTACTTTGTAACTATAAAGCACTGAACAAATATAAGGTATTATTTTAAGAAATTAAAAAAATGGCTATATAGTATTGATAATTGTGTTAACTAAAACACACAAATATTATGTAATAGTATCTATCATGTGCATAATGATTAACAGCATAATAAATTATCTCACTGACCCTCAGAAGAACCCTTGAAGTTATTGTTCCCTTTTCGTTAGGTAACTAGGGCTGACTTGTCCAAGGTCAACTGGTAAGGGGTACACCTGCTTCTCCCCCCAGACCTTTCTGACTCCACATCCAGAGTCCTTTCAACTAATACACACCCTTAATTTACTTGATCTGTAAAGATATTTTCTACACTTTCAGGATGATGAAGGGCTGCTTTGGTACAACATGGATTAAACAGTTAAAATGAATGTAAAGATAATGCCAATGAAGTTTAACAAGATGGAAAATGATATTTTCAACAACCAAGTATTAGGAAATCCCTATCTGGTTTCCTAACCAGATACTCTCTAACTCACTGGCTCTTTTCATGGTTAAGATATACAAAGAGCAGCCTCATTTCCATCATGTTTCAGCCTGAACTTGGAAATAAACAAGAATTACTGGTCCACAGGTTTTCCCTCAAACTGAACTCTTTGGAGCATATGCTCTGACAAAGCTCTGTTATCTTCATATGTACCTGAGGGAGGTAACACGGGCATCATCACAGACATGAGAAGCGGAGCCTAAGGAATCAGGCTGTCTTGCGTCATATCCACACACTAGCCGTATACCCTTAGTCTGGTTACTTCTCCGGGCTTCAGTTTCCTTTCCTGTAAATGGGAAAAACACTCTCTACCTTGAAGGAAAAGTAAACTGGTTTTCCCACGTGGCTAGGCAAATCAATCATCTTACTTTACAGTCACAGTTACGTGTCTGCTTGGCTGTCTGCTTCTGGCTAGGGATAAGCCCAGTTGGCTTCCTCCTGTCCTGGCTTGTTCTGAAGCACATTGCTCTCCGATGGGGACCAATTTATTAGAGCAAGAAAAGAGAAGGGAACCCTTGGCGTGCTTGCTGCAAGCCTGGGCAGCAGGCAGTGACACACCTGTAGGCTGACACTTCAAAAGACAGACATTTTCAGCAGAATAGTGTCTAATCAGACATTCCAATTTTCTCCATCCATTTAAGAACAAAGTATGATCTTTGCCATGTAAATAAAGAAACAAACAGGAATACATTCGTAGGACCAAGTCCAGAAAGCTTAGATTATAAAATCTGATGCAGAACATAAATCCATCGCATTTACTCTGACACACAAAGAACATGATGATTATACTCTTTATTCTTCATTTTCAGGGAATGAAATGATAATTGATGCTTACATTTTATATTAATCGCTTTGGAATAAAAATCCTGTTAAGTATTCCAAGCCCCAGGATTTATGTGTAAGTATGCAGAACAGAGTAAGCAAACAAACCAGGATCTGAAATAATTTTTTTTTACGGAATGTCAAAGACCTGGACTTGAAATCTGAGTTCCAGTTAAAATTGATTCTGAGATCCCATATATAACTTAGCAAGTATGGTGGTGGGAAATTAAGAGCTGTTCATGAGGATCCAAGGGAAAACTGCAATAATCTCCTCATCTTATTGTGGAGCTAATGTAATAAAAATGGCACACCAGGTGTCAAATTATAGAATGGTCCATTTATTCTTTGTTTTGGCCTTGTGATATTGTGATTTATATTAAATAAATATTTGGTCTTTATCTGTTCCTGGCATAGGGCCCCTAAAACCCTGGAATTTCCAAAATGAAGAGAGCAATAAAGGTGTCTTTTGTTATGGAGGTGACTTTTAGAAAGCCCCTAGGTCACCTAAATATGGGGACTGGTTGTCCTACCCCCAGACCTCTGGGGCAGGGAGAGGAGCTGGAAATTAAGCTGTTACCAAAGGCCAAGGATTTAATCATGCCTAATGAAGTCTCCTCGAATCCCCAAAGGAGAGGTTTCAGAGAGTTTCCGGACTGGTGAACATGTGGAGATCCAGGGAGAGAGAGGATATGGAAACCCCACACCTGAACCACACACCTTACACTACGTACCTCTTCAACTAGCTGTTCCTCTGTATCCTTTATAATAAACTGATAAACCTAAGTAAATGTTTCTCTGAATTCTGTGAGCTGCTCTAGCAAATTGAGTAGGGAGTTGTAGGGGCCTCCAATTTATAGCCAGCAGGTCAGAAGCACAGGCAATAATTTGGACTCATGATTTGCATTTCAAGTGGGGTGAGGCAAGGGTGCACAGTCTGTGGCACTTAAGCCCCATACCAGTGAACTCTGATGCTGTCTTCAGGTAGAAAGTGTCAAAACGGAATGGAGTTCATTGCTTGGTGGTACTGGAAAACACACACTGGAAGGCTTCATGTGCTATCAGGCCATATAGAGACTGAGATTTCTGACAATTTTCCATCAAAGTAAGGGAAAGTTCGTTTTCAATGGCAAAATAAAACCTAAGCAATCCTATGTAGTTCACCCTATTAGATTTTATTTTGGGAAATATTAATCTGTGAACTCCCTAAATCTGAAACCATATAGTAGGTATATAAGGTAGAGCATATGCTCTCGAAACCAACAGTGGCTGCCTTGGGGGTCAGTTCTCACTAATGTAAGATGCACTCACTTGCCAATTTGGCCCTCCAGATCCAAAGCCTTACCTTCTTAGATGTGTATAAATGACATAACCAGCTCTTTTTAGCTTAGGTGACCTTTATGGACCCACCTACCACCTGGTAGATTCATTCATAAGATCCACTTCGTTCCCACTGTGCAGGCTCCCCCTTTGGCATTTTATCCTTGCCTGCTCTGTTCATGGGCATCTTTTGCCTAAATGAATTCCTAGGTTTGTCTGTCTCCTCCCTGACCATCCCAAAGCTTATAGGATAGTTACTTTTAACCTTTCAAATTAAAATTAAGGTCTTAGGATAGTCAATGAAAAAAAAATACGGAGTCGTTCTTCTATTTATTCATTTGATAAATGTTTTTTGAGCATCCACTATGGGCCAGGGTCTACAGATACAGCAGTGAGCATTCAGACAAGACATCGGCCCTCATGGAGCTTATGTGATAGTGGTGGTGACTGGGGCGGGGGAATAGGCAATATAGAATATATGCAATATATAGGTAAATTCTATGTATGTCATAAGGCATTAAGTGCTATATAAAGAAAATGCTGAGGGTAAGGGTGTTAGAGGAGGGGCCACAATTTTAAACAAGGTGGAAGAATTAGAAGAAACGATACCTTTCTTTCAGGACTTCAGTAATACATAGCTCAGGAACCAAATGAGATACATCTTTGCATCCCTAGTACCTAGGACATAGCAGGACTTAAAATAGTTGCTGGAAAAAAATGCCCATATTCTGTATTTTGCCAAAGCAATGCTATTTGTAATAATGGCACAGGTTTATCAGACAGCCAATCAGGAAACGTATATAGTATTTGGTATCAACAAAACAGCATACCTTAAAAGCAAACCCTTTGAATTCTATCTCACAGTACCCAAAACAATAATCCTACAACTTTGGCACCACTAGAATTCTGTGGACACAAGATCTCAAGGACAATTAGGACCACCCTTCCAATATTGCAAAATAAAAATGTCCTTTGATTACCCTCAAGTGGGAGATATGCTACCTTTTCTTTTAGACCAATACGAGAAAAATAAATGTAGCTTGGGAAAAGGTGGTAAGGGTTGGCAATATCAAAGGCTCTTAGGGATAGGGAGAAGACGTAAATTAAATAGGTTATAAAGTACAACCACCCTTATTTATGCTAAGATGTTAATCACTGCAGCTCTTCTTCCCATCGAAGTCACAGGATAGGCATGCTTCCTTGCCTCACTCAAGAACCTTTCTCTCTCTTTCCTTTCTTCCTTCCTTCCTCCCTTTCCTTTCCTTTTCTTTCTCTTTCTCTTCTTTCCTTCCTTCCTTTTTTAAGTAATCTCTCCGCTTAATGTGGGGCTCAAACTCAAGACCCTGAAATCAAGAGTTGCAATACTCTACTGACTGAGTCAGCCAGGCGCCCTAAGAATTTTTTTTTTATACATTTTTTTTAAAGATTTTATTTATTTGACACAGAGAGAGAGAGAGAGAGAGAGCACGAGCAGGAACACAAGCAGGGGGAGTGGGAGAGGGAGAAGCAGGCTTCCCTCGGAGCAGGGAGCCCGACGCGGGGCTCGATCCCAGGACTCTGGGATCATGACCTGAGCCAAAGGCAGACGCTTAACGACTGAGCCGCCCAGGTGCCCTAGAATTTTTTTTTTTCTTAAAGGCTTGTTACTGCAGTGGCTCTCTGAGTAGGCAAATGTCAGCTGATGGGTGTACAATATAATGTCATTACAAATCTTCAGTCCTTCTTCGCAGTTTTTCCTCCCTATTGTGGCAGTCACACCGACATTGACATGCAATCATACACGGTCATTCATTTACTGAACAAATATTAATGGATGCCTGTACATGCCTGAATGACTTCAAGTGCTGGGGGTACAGAGGCAAACAAGGACAAAGCCGTTGCCCTCAGGGAGCCTGTATTCAAGTGGAGTCAGACAACAGATAAATATATAATACAAGGTCAGTCAGCGATGAGTGCTGCGAGGAATGAGGCAGGTCCTGGACAGAAAATGATGGAGGTTTGTACGCAGGTGCACAGGCTGTTTTAGAGAAGGAAGTTGTGGTTAAGCAGCCTCCAGGTTGGTCCTAAGGATCTCCACCTCCTGATATTCATACCCTTGTATAATCCCACCTTCAGTGTGGGCTGGACTTAACAACTCACTTCTAACGAACAGAATAGGGCAGAAATAAATGACACATGTCACTTCTGAGATTAAGGTATAAAAAGACTGTGGCTTCCATCTTGAGTTCTTGACTTCCTGGATCACTTGCTCTGGGAGAAGCCAGATCCCATGGCAGGAAGCAGTCCCAGGTGAGTGAGCTTTGGAGCAAATCATCCACCCATTCCAGCCTCGAGAGGACTGCAGCCCAGCTGACACACTGATTGCAGCCTGTGAGTCAGGTTTATCCAGCTAAGCTCTAACCAGATTCCTGACCCACAGAAACTGTAAGAAATGTTTTTTTGTTTTCAGCACTAAGTTTTAGGGCAATTTGTCATACAGCAATGGATAAGTAATACAGTGGTCAAGGATGTTTCTCTGAGTAAATGACCTTGAAAAGAGACAGGCCATGTGAAGATTTAGGGAAGGGAGTCTAGAGAAGTAAAGGGCAAGTGCCAAGGCTCTGAAAGGGGAACCAGCTAGGTAGATATGAAAGAACTGAGGCCAGTGGGGCAGACAGTCACAGGTGATGATGTGGAAAGCCAGAGACCAGTTGGTACAAGCCAGCTTTGAGGTCTCCCATGGATAATGTAGACCGAACCAATACTATGAAGGCCACTATGCTAATCACCACCAATTGGCTTAAACAATGACCAATACAACAACAACAGTAATAGCTAATATTTGAGTATTTATACTAGGAATTGTGCTAAGTGCTTTATTTCCCTCATTCTCCACAATGACCCTAATAAAGTTGGTATTTTAATAGATAAGGAAACCGAGGGTCAGAAATGCTAAGACACTATCCTGTATTTATGAGTTAGAAAGTGGTAGAGCCGAGATTTAAACCAGGCCTCTGACGTCAGAGGCCTTATCCTTCACTTCTATACAGTACTATCTTGAAAAAGAGGCCCCAGAAAGAAAGCCTCTTTCACCCCTTGAAAAAGGGAAAAAAAAAAAAAAAAAGAAGAAAGAAAAAAACTCCAAACCCTAGACTGCTGTTTAAGCCAATAGTGCAGTCTCCATCTGCTACATGCTCCAGGAGTTTGATTTTCTTGTGGGATCCTTTTAATGGAACTGGTCGAGGCATTATCTACAATTTTTTTGAGGTCTGACCCAAATGGCATGGTAAACTTAGAAAAACACAGGCAGCTCTTCTCTTTGATATATATTAAATGTCTTATGTAACAAATATGGAACCTACTGAGGATTAGTACTATTAGATACAATATATTGATATATTCTATTTCATGCAATTTTATGCTTAGCCTGGTTTCCTATCAAAATTCAGATACCTAGCACCAAGACAGGTGGCCATCTGCTATAGAACTTGCTTTCCTTCCTGCTTAACCTTTGTCTTGAAGCTTAGGAAAGATTATGAATGTTCCATCTTAATTTCTTTGTGAAAAGAGGAGAAACACAATTTCTCTTTGATTTTTACCTATATTCTATAAGTAGAAATGTTATTTTAAAATATTGTTCTTAAAAGCAATGGCTGTAGCAGATTGATAACCTTTCATACAGGAGTCCACAAATTTCTACTACAGTGCTGCCCTGGGCTAGAGGAAACAAAAATAATAGGTCTTTTGCCTTCAAGTTTTCACTTGGAAGAAATATGAATGAAACCAGCTTGTTCGACACAATTCATGATATTATAATAACATTAATAACTAACACTGATTAAGAGCATACTCTATGGGCTAGATACTGTCCTATGAACTTTGAAAATATTACCTAAATTCATAGTTATAATATCTCTATATGACAAGTATTATTGTTATCTCAATTTTACAGATGAGGAAGCCCAGACACAAAGAGGTCAAACAGCTTGTCCAAGGTCACATAGCTAAAAACTCTACAGCCAATACAAGACCCAGGAAGTGTGATTCCAACACTGCAACCTCTTAACTCATACGCTGAGATATTCAGGATCCCAAGCACATCAATTTCTGCTAAGATATGCTTTCCTTAAAAAAAAAAAAAGGAAAAAAAGAGCCCATTAAAATCAACTCCCCTACATATACTAGCCAATCTAAAACTCTTACAATATCCTACTGTCCCAGGAACTTGGTATTCTTTACTATAATTATTCTTTACTATATATTATAAATACATATACAGATTAAAGATAAATGATATAATTTTAGGCACAGATTAAGAACGACACACACACAACACATACACACAGTGCTGAAAGTTTATTCCTTTAAAAAGGTTTGTTTTGCTTTTTCATTGTTGAATAATGTTTTTAGAAAATTCTGGGTAGAGTCTCACATGTCCTTGGTCTCTGTTTTATTTCTCTGCTCAAACGTCAACTTCTCTGAAAGGCCTGCCCTAACTACTCGGTCTCCCACCCTTCCTATCCCCATCCTTCTTTTACTTCCCATTTATACCACCACCTTAAATCACATCATGTATGTATTTTATATGTCTGCTGTTAGAAAATAAACTGCGTGTGGGGCAGTTTGTTCTCTGCCATATTCCTACTACCTAAATTGTACCTGAAATAATATTATGGAATGAATATGAATGAATGAAATGTTGCCTTTGAGGAGAGCAACTTGGTTGAGGGCAGACAGCAGCAAGATCAAGATCCAGCTCAGTGTCCTGACCCTCCATCTTCCCACTTGCAGCCCTGGATTCCCAGCCTGGTTAAAGATGTGAATTCTGATGTGGGTGAGGGAAGGAGAGGAGGGTGGTTGCATGCATGGACACCTAGAAGCAAGGACAGGTTGGGGAGGTGAGGAGATGGTAAATCCTGCCATACTGGTTTTCGTTGTGAGGGAGTGGTGGAAAAACAAAGGGGTAAAAGACAGGGATATGGGACCATTTTCAATCCTTCTTTTACCTTTACTCCTACACAGACTCTTGTCTCCAAGTATTTTGATTCTTATTTAGCAGTTTTGTGTAGCCATCCTCCTATCTCCATTCCTACACTTACGCCCTCCTTACATTACACCTGGACTGTTAGAAATGCCACGGAATGCACTACTGTCTTACAATGCTTCCTTCCACTTATCCATTCTGCGCAGGCAGGGGATAAGAAAAAAAATGAAAAACTTTGGGGCATTCCTTAGCTCAGGAATCTTTACTGGCTCCTTTACACTGGGAAAGAGACACCGATTTATCCTGGAATACTGTATTTATTTTACAAGTCTGCCAACTTTAATACTCAATGAGTTACTGGAAGGCAGGCTATGCCCATCTTATGTGCTCTCCATAGTGCCTAGGACAGTGGCTAGCAGAGTAGATGCTCATGGAACAATCCCTGTTTCACAAGCATCTCTCACCCATCCTGGTCTGAGATACTTACCCAACACTGTATGTTAGAGGACACTTTATCATAAATACAATTTGTTTTCTTTTTCACATGTGTAACTGTTGTCTGCCCTCTCTCCAAAACCGCATAAGGCTTTTTCTGACAGACCCATATTATATTGTTATCTTTTCCATTTCTTAGGGCTGTGCCCCTGCTAGGTTCACATTTGCTGTACGGAGATCCACTAATCTAGATATGGAAGGAAGTCATTAAAAAAATTGCCAAGACAGTTGATAAAGTTTCAAAAAGAAAAACAAAAACAAAGACAAAAACCCAAGAATCTGAGGACAAAAGCACTGGGTTTGGGGACTTTATAAGTATTTGAAAGCAGACTGGTGGATTTGGGTATACTTCCTAGGAGCCCAGTCCGAGGGATGTTACAGCGATGGTCTCAGACTTTAAATTATGCTAACCAAAAAGATGACTCTTGTCTAGCGATCTGGGGACTGTCTACAATCTTAAAGTTTCAAGGAGACAAAAAGAAGGGTGGGGAATGGCGTGCCATAAAACTTGATATGCTTTATTTCTTGAAATGCAAGACACTCTTCGATCAGAATGGTAGTAAATGGTCTACTTTTCGGGTGGACATTTTTTTTTTAAATCACTACAGAGATTTTGTAGGCACCTGTGCATTATACCAACTATTTAGAGCACTTACATGTTACAGCTATATGCAATTTATAAACAATTAGTTTGTAAAGTGCTTTGAAAATAGAAAGTGCTGTGCAAGTACTCAAATTAGTATGTATTTAAAAGGCTTTGGTATGGAATCATTTTATTTAATGACTGGCTCTTCAAAAGGCATAGTGCTTTACAGCTGAACAAGATTTCTAATTTTAAAACATTAATATTAGTTTATTTAAAGTGAAAAGCTATTAGCAAATCAGAGATACTGATCAAGTTATTTTTTCACAGTTTATATAAATACATTTGACTCCTATTTATGTCCCTCACCCTTTTATAGAACAATTCAGGCTTCCCTCAGGTTCCAGACTTTATGCAAATTCCTTCCACTCATACCTGACTCTTGGTTATCCTGCCTGCCCTGCCCTTACTTTTTTCCTTTCCCCCATCTGCCTTCTGAAGTTGTTTTGTGTGAACCTGTGAGTTTATGGCCACTCTAAACAGAGGCAAGCCAGCAAGCCACATTATCAGTGAGGATAAATCCTCTTGAGAGCAATGAAGCCATGAGCCGTGGCAGTAGTTACCAATGGGTGCCTTTCCCACTGTACTGCTATAAATCACTTCAGTCTACTATCATCATCCTATACCTCTACGTCCACTAATTAAGCTTTGCTTTCATCTCCTGAAGGTCTTGGTTCAGAGGTATTAAACCTCATTTAAATAATCCTGTTTACCATCCCCACAAGGAGCACTCAGAGGCAAAATTTTAGATGAGGCAAAGAAAGTTCTGATCCTTTCCCACCTACCCCCTTAGGTCTTCCTGACATCTTCAAGTGCTAATTTCCTTGCAATGACACCGGCTTTCCAGAATCTCTTTCAAATCACTCCAGAACACTCCCTATCCTAGCACTATGACTTTGACCTTCTTCCCTCATCCCTGCTCCCACTAACATTTAACTCTCCAATGCCCTACAGTGAATTTTCTTGACTGGAAAACCCAAACTAAGCCCTTTTTCTATACAATGAGTGCTCATGTTTAGCCTTCTCAGGCACTGAATATGCCCAGTGCCCAACAACCTCCTTGTTAATGCTGATCAACACTTTTCTGTCCTCATGTGTCTCATTCAACATCATTTTTCCCTCTCTGAAAGCACTGGCTTCCACAACTCTCCTTTCTACACCTCACTGGTTGCTACTTTTATACCTAACCTTTAATGCTGAGCTTTCTGAGGGCTTAGTCTTGGACCTACTTCTTTTATCACACTCGTTTTTATGGATTTTACATCATTTGGATGGCAAGAACTCACAAAGTTTCTCTACAGCTTAGATGTTGTGCATGGCCTCCAACTCATATATCCACTGCCTACCACATTCAAAATGGACCTTTTGATTCCAGTTACCTTTTCCACTTTCTAACCTATTTTTCCCCTTAAGCTTCCCCTTTCAGTACTTTGGCCCCAAACCTAAGTGGGAGTCATGTCTCACCTTCCATATCTAATTCCTGAGGTTTACCAATCCTGTACCAATTCAGTTCTAAAATATATTTCAAATCAACCTTCTTTTGTCCATCACTAGCTTGCTGCCCTTCCAGGCCAATGACACTCTTAAGAGTTCCTCTCAAATTCATCCCTCCACTGTACTCAAAGTATTCAGATGTTGTTCCCACTGTACTTAAAATCCAAACCCCTTACCACCCCGGCTCTTCTTCTCACCGTTATCCATAGCCTACGCCCTTCTTGCTTACCATGCTACAGATAAGCAAATCTTTCAACATCTTTAATTCCTCAGACCTCCAGTTTTCTGCCTCAAGACCTTTGCACAGCTCTTCCACCAAAACACATTCTTTTTGCAGTTAGCTCCTTCTCTTCCTGTAATCTTTGGAAGAGCTTCCCTGCCTTCCATACCAAAAGCTGACTGCCCTCTCATGTTTTCTATCTTGATCCTGTATGTTTTCACAGAATTACAAGTTTCAAAAACAAAAACAAAAACAAAAAACAAAAAACAACTCACTCCTGTATGTATGCTCTAGGAGAACAAGACCTGTGTCTCATCCAATACTGTTCCATTCCAGGGCCTGGTATATACCAGGTGCTCAATAAATACAGAAATATATTTATCCAAAGTTGAGTGCAGGAAATGTAGGTTCTAGGCCAGACTAGTAGGAGGAGGTCTGACTGGAGTGAATAAAAGGTTACATGCCATAACTGCCGACATGGATTTAGCTAGTATTTTCTAATTGTTTACTACCCATCAGGCATTGTGCTGCAAGTCAATATAGTGGGTAGACAATATAAGCACTAACAATAGCATAGTAAATCCAAGACTGGGAAACGCAGGAGTAAAATGAAAGCACATACAAGGGCCCAAACTAGGTTGGGAGCCTGACCTGTAAGTTCTTCCGTACCCTAGGGCACAGCAGAGTAAGGGTGTTCCAGGAATATGGAACAGCAAAAACAAAGGCCCCAAAGCACAGAGTGCTGGGGGTGGGATGCTCAGGTTCAAAGCTGACAAAAGATTTAGGGTGAATTAAGAGTCAAGTTGGGGTAGGACAGATATGAGACAAGGTTGATGAGATTAATAAGACAGCTCAGAAGTGGTTCACTAATATTTTAAGTTTTCAAAAAAAAAAATCATTTTCCAAACACGGAAATTTCCTTTTCCCCATCCTTATTGTAACCCTGGGCTATACTTAGATACCCACATAAGGACTGAAGATGTTGCCTGGTCATGCCAGCTTTCTCCTTTTATAATATAAACTCTCTGGACCTACTTAGGTCCTTTCTGGCAAAATATTTTATTAATGTCCTGAAATTAAAGCAGTACACTGGCATCTATCCTAGAATATGCTACCACAAAGATGGAGCTAGATCCTACCTAACTCTCCTGTGAAACCAGAATTCTCACAATTCTTTCAAGTTATTCCCCACCCTTGCCCAACCTACCAGTCATAGCAAAAGATGTAATTCTCTCATGATTTACTAGAAATATCTAGCAAGAAGCTAAATCCTCCTCCCACTTCCACCTTTCTTTCTTTCTTTCATTCAACCAACCACAGTCTATCTGGGGTCATGCTCTATTGCATCTCTCCCTCTCCCCCAATCACAGCCATGAATGCATATTCTTTTGAATTCCCTTGATCAAAGCCCTTGTCTAGGCCTCTAATTTTCTCCTAGCTTTCTTACTTTCACTGTTGGCTCAATTAAAAGAAAAAAAACAAAAAAAACCCTGAAACAATCTTCCAGATGAAGCAACAAAAACCACTCAAATTAGTTTAAATAAAAGAGGGAATTTATTAGATGAGTACAAAGGTTCTTGCGGGGATTCCAACAGCTGTAATGGGTCATAGCTAGAAGCACGCCTTTCTGGAGGACAGATCGTGTTGTAATCACAAACTTCTACTTCTGGGTTTTGCAAGATCACGAAGAGAATATCCTAGAGGATAGTCCTCCCCGTATAGTGCATAAGGGACTAGAATGTGGATTCATTTCTGCTTGCTTTTTGATCCTTATATTCCTTTATGCTGGCCTCAAACTTGTCAAGCACATGTTGGCAGACATTCATGAGCTCATTCAAGCCTCTCTGAAATGGCTCAACAGCTGGAAGAGCTCCTCGAGTCTGAATGCGTAAATTAATTTTGCTCTCTGAAGGATGGGTTGTAGTGTAACCACAAAATTCCACTTCCGGGTTCTTCATGATCATGTAACGAAGAGAATTTCCTAGGGTATGGTCCTCCTCGTGCAATACAAATGTCACACAGTGTCTATCTGTTCCAGCTGCCTGGACCATTTCCAGGGCTGTCTTCCTCTCGCCTTCAGCCATTGAGGTCTTCAATCCAGATATTTTTCTACACACATATTTTTTATAAAAATGAGATCATACTGAATATGGTTTTGTAACTAGCTTTTTTTTCATTTACTATATCACAATTGTAACGTATTACTCTAATGCGCTCCAATTACAAAGAATTATTTGTATTAGCCCCTTATTTTCCTGCCTCCACATATTCTATCAGTAAATATTTAATTATTGCCTCCAGTTTCTCCCTACTCCATTTGACCGTCCACATGGCCACAAGGGCACAAACTTAAATGTTTCCTAAAATATTCTTTCGGTAGAATCACGAGAAAGGGATAGGATTAGAATAGGGTGGGCTCTGCTACAGAATGAAAGGGTATTTAAAGGCATACAAAAACACAAATCTTCTGAAAAATTGGGACTGCAGATTATCATCGCGCAGGCCCCACTATGGTTTCCATTTGCAGGAGATAAACTAGAATGGAAATTCTGAGAAGTGTCAATCAAGCAGGAGGGAGAAAGAACGGAGCGCACAGAGTGGCTTTATTAGCAATCTACACAGAGTAAGCTGGGCCACAGTTACAGGGGCTTAGGCCTGACAGAACGCACCAATATCAGCACTCGGCGAACGGAGACCTGGTGCGTGGTCTTACCTTAGTTTCATTTACTTTTGCTGTTCTCGCTCGGGTGGGCAGTTTAGGGACTTAACTCCGGCCTCGTAACTTGCGCTCCCTCCAGGACACCTGGTTGTACCGAGCGCCTCTACTCAAATACATGTGTCCTCCCTTCCCTTCCCAGTCGGGGCCCCTTCTCCCCGCTCAGGCGCCCACTTCTCTCTCCTCTCCCGTCCTCCCAGCCAGGCCCTCGCTGCCGGGCCGGACCGCGCCGCGGAGGCGGAGGCCCCGATCGGCCACCGGCCCCTCGGCCACCCGCTCCCGGCTCAGGGCGCGGCCTGCTACTCCCGCCCGTCCCCACCGCCCACCCGCCTCCACGGCCGTTACCTCTCCAGCTCCTGGTCCTCTTCCATCGCGGGCCGGCTTCCGGGATCCTCAGGTGGTGCTGGCGGATCGGAGGCGCTAACCCATACCGCGAAACGTGCAGGCGAAGCAGGAAGGAAGGAACGACGGACGGAAGGAGCCGAGGACGGAAGGAGGAAGGAGGAGCCGCAGCGGCGCGGCGAGGCCCAGCCGCTGGGCGGGGCGTGTACGTTCCGCCCGAAGGCCCCGCCCACAGGCCAGGCTCTCGGCGCGAGGAGGGCGGTGGCCAGACTGGACTCGCTCACCTGGAGCTCCCGGAGCCAGTCCGCCTGCTGAGCTAGCGGGGACAGGTGGGGTAGGTCTCCCCGCCCACCTCAAGGCCGAGACCCGCCTGTGGGCGCTTGCGTTCAGCCCTTGGCACCTTCCGCCAGGTGATGGCGAAGGGGGCGGGGCCCTACCTGCCGCCCCCAAATCACTTTCCTCCTTGGGGCGGAATCAGACCTCTTTCAGACATGCCGCTTGACCCGTGGGGCATGTGTTATTCTGGCAGGACCCCAAGCCTGGCGGGGGTGGGGGGGTGTTCAGGGGATGACAGGCTTAAACTATAGTTGATCAATACACCTTGATGAATTTCACAACAGAAAAGGATGAATTTAAGATTGTGTTTTGTCATCCGCGATCTTGCAGCTGCACACCTCAAATGGGTCCAAATAAGCCTTCGTTTTTATCTTTGTGGGGAAGAGCGAGAGTTTGGAAGGAAACTGCTCTTCTCCCCCCTTCCTTTCTCTCCTAGAATCTTTTCTACACCTGTAAGACGTACGTACTCCTTGCTCTGGACTTCCTTTTCCTTTTACCCTTTTGGCTTAAACCTCCTCACCTGCGGAACCTCCCTCTCACCTTTGTTCCCAGGTGCCCCTGCCCCCGCCTCGGCAACCCTTCAACCACCCGGACTCGCTCCCCGCCCTCCTTTTTCCTTCGTACCTCTCCTCTCTCCGTCCCCTCAGGTGTTCTTCGCTAAAAACCCCCTTCTCCCTTCCTCAACCTCCTACTCCCCTCGCCCTTTTCAGCCCGGTCAGTCTCCGTCCCTCGCACCTTACCCCAGAGTCCTCTCGCCTCAGCACACCTGTATTTCTGCTTTCCTGCGCCACCTGTTCTCATACCCCCAACCCGATTGCCCTAGATGGTCACTGCCTCCCCCAGCTGTTCCACTTCCTTGCGGCGGTCCGCGGAGAGCGCTGATCCACTTCTGGAGCGTGTCTTCTGCGGCCGGGGTAATCAGGCGGGCGGCAGGGACAGCCGAGACCGGGTGGGGGAGGGCAGGCGGCGAGGGGCGGAGTGGGCTCACTCTAACGCGGGAGTGACGGCCCCGGCCTGGCCCTCCCCCTGAGCTCTCGGATAGGTGGGGCCGCTCTCTGGCCCGCCTCTTTCCCGCCCTGTGCTGCAGCCGGTTGGCCTAGGTGCGTGTCGGGTTGGGCGCCTCGGCCCCGGCGCTCGCCCCCGGGAAGGCAGCAGGGGCGGTTGAGAAGTGAAGTCTTGGCCAGAGTTTACTTCTTGCCAGGAAATCCGCGGTGGTGGCAGCGGCGGCGGCGTTTCCTGGCGGAGCGGAGGCCGGCTGGCTCCCCGCTCCCTCAGCGGGCCGCGGAGAGCGGACCTGGCGCTGGGCTGCGGCGCCGGGAGCCGGTGCGCGCCCGGGGCGGCCGCGCTTTCCCAGTGAGTAACTTTGCCCTGCCCGCCTGGCCCCGCGCCCTGTCGCGGGTCCCGGGCAGCCGCCTCAGGTGCGGGCGTCGGCGGGGTGTGGGGCAGGGGCGCGCGGGGGGAGGCGGCCGACCTCCGCAGCTCTGCTCCTCGCTCGCCCGGGCTGTGGGGGACGTAGACCCGGACCCGCTGTGGGGCTGGCCGCGCTGGTCCGGGGAGGGAGGGACGGGCTATCCTGAGCCGGGTGCCCGCCGCCGGCCCGGCGCCTGGGAGAGGCGGGAGGCCCCCGGCGGTTACCATTTGGTGGTTCCAGCCACAGTGTTGCTGCTCTTTGCGTCGTTTGCTTTTTTCCAGGAGGGGAGAGGTGGGGATGAGTTTTTTTATTTCCTGCGTGTGTGTTGTAAATGAGAGTGGCACTAGCTACCTTACATCGGATCTTGTTCTCCAGGAAAGGAATAGGGAGATACCCACCGTCCCAGCCTGTTGCCTATGAATTCTCACCTTTCCCATGAGGCTGGAGAGGTGGGAGATCTCACGTCTTCAAGGGGGTAATTTCAAAATATGGATCTCGATTTGGAAGCAGTTGCACACAAAGCACCATTCAGAAAGGACCTCACTCGCTTTCAGAGCTATATGCCGTATGTTTCAGACAAGGACTTTTGGCATATGTAGTGTTTCTTATATTTCAGTTTGCAGTTTAGGTTAGGAATCAAGACGTTCTTATCTACCAGGGGCTACAGTACACTGAGGCGTGGGCTTAATTGTATAGATGTTTCTCCTTAAATCACAGAAACCAGAAACGAAGTTGAGTGTAAAGCAGTGGCAGGAGGAACTAGTTGCGAGCCCTGGTTTATAGGAACTGCCTTCACTTTAAGAATTTCACGTTCTTGCAGCAGTAGTACTTATTTGTCAATTGCCCTTCCTCCCAGGACCGATTTTTAAATTTTTTTTTCCTTGCATGTAGTGTGGCGCAGCGCTGATGAAGTTGGATCTCAGTAGATCAGTTTTATTTTCTCTGACAGGTTTGATTCGCATCTCCACAACCCTTTAGAAAATGGACTTCGTTTTATCTAGTATCGTTTTTGGCCTGTCAAAGCTTTGTTGAGCCATGAAAAACAAAGTTTTGCCTTTTTGCTTGTCCAAGTCCCACATGTGAGTTTTCCCGGAGGGATAAAATGTAGGCCAAATCAGAACCAAAGTACAATAACACTACTTTTAATTTAGCCCACTTGTGTGTTAACATTCCCAATTCTGTATCTTGTTTCTCTCTTCTCATCAAGTTAGAACATTTTCATTATTTATTTATTCAGCATGTAGTAGAGTGCCTGTTGCCTGCTGCATGCTCAGACATTGATGGCAAGGGTCAGTTCTTTCCCCAAAGGTGATCATAGTCTTATTGGAAGCTGATCCATACCTGTTCCATTAGCTACCTGAAAGTAATTTGAATAAAGTGCTGTGGGGACTTAGAAAAGGGAGCATTTCTGCCTGGAGTTTGCTAGGAAGGACCTCATCTAGGTACTTAACTCTTCAAATTGCTGTGGAATTTTCTCAGTACCTTCTAGGCAAAGAGACTAACATGTAGGGTGTTGCATTATGAGATCCACATGTAGTTACTCTGGCTGAGGGGCGCATTGTTTGGCGTTGGAATAGTAGTCAGGGGCTGGTGTATTATTCATTTCAGAGCACTTAGCACTTTGCCTTGATTACAGTAGGCACTTAAATACTTGTTGAACTGACTTGAACAGAAACATGGAGGATTTTGTGTGCCAATCGAAGAAAATTGGACTTTATCTACTTAGTGATACATAGCTGTTAATTTTATTTTAAGTTTTTTCAAAAGATTTTATTTATTTTAGAAGAGAGAGAGGGTGAGTGGGGAGCAGGTGAGGGTGGGAGAGGGGGAGAGAGAGAATCCCAAGCCCACTTGAAACAGAGCAGGGAGGCTTGCGCTCATTACCCTGAGGTCATGACCTGAGCCAAAACCCAAGAGCCAGCTGCTCAACCGACTGTGCCACACCGGCATCCCCAAAGCTGCTAATTTTAAATAGAATGTCATGGGGCACCTGGGTGGCTCAGTTGGTTAAGCACTGGACTCTCGGTTTCTGCTCAGGGTCCTGAGATGGGGCCCAGAGGCAGGCTCTGTGCTTAGTGGGGAGTCTGCTTAAGGATTCTCTCTCCCTTTTCCCCTCTCTCAACTTGCTCATGTGTGCGCTCTCTCTTTTTTCCTCAAATAAATAAATAAATCTTAGAAAAAGTAGTGCTTGGCATATAGTGAGGACTTGCTAGATGCTGGTTGTTATTCTGTGTGGAGGTAGCGGAGGTAGAGCTGATGGGGCACTGAGGAGATATATTTGGTTAGACTAGGTAAGTGATTAGATATGATCAATGAGAGGATGATTCCTAGGTTTTTTGACTTGAGGCATTGGAGTGTACTGGTTAAACTGGCTGTGAAGTCAGTACAAAAGTTGAATTCCATTGTTTACCCATAGAAGTACCATCCTGACCTTTGGTTTCCTAATATTTAGGAAATAATCGTAGTACCTGTCTAGTAGGGATCAAATGAAATTACACATAAAATGCCCTTGGCAGAGTACGTAGCATGTTACAAGTACTCAGTAAATATTAGTTGTTCCTTTAGTGATGATGACATTAATGAGCTAGTAGAATGTTGGAAGATACGAAAAGGAGTGATTAAAAGCAACTGAAGGTAGAAATGGGGAAGAGAAGATAATTAGTTTTGGACCAATCCAGTGAAGTGCTAATGAATGGTTGAGATTTCTGTGATGAAGATGTTGGATAGATGTGCTGGGCAGGAGCTAGAAAAGAATGGAAAAGAGGAAATAAAGAGTTCGTATAAAGCCTTTGTGGGTGTTGTTAGCTTTTTTTTTTTTTTAAGATTTTATTTATTTGAGAGAGAGAGAGTGTGCACACAAGCAGGGGAAGGGGCAGAGGGAGAAGAGGGAGCCTGACATGGGGCTCGATCCTAGGACCCTGGGATCATGACCCAAGCCAAAGGCAGACAGTTAACCGACTGAGCCACCCAGGTGCCCCTGTGGTTAGCTGTTTGGAAGATTTGAGGAAAGGGGAGGCAAAGAAGAGGCTTATAATATAGCAGTGCCAGCAGTGTTCATGTTGAGTATTAGGCATCTCTATCCTTAAAATGCGTTTTGGCCACCATCACAGGGGAGCTCTGGGCTCATAACCTGGTTGGCTCTGTTCCCTTCTACCCCTCCTCTTTCTTTCCTTTCTTATTGCCCCCCACACTAAATTATTTTTTACTATTCAGTGTCATTTAACTTTTCCGTGCTTATGGGGCTAAAATTCACTCCAGGCCCACTTTCCTATATCAAAATCCAACAAGGTTTCTAGAAGAATCAAAGGTCTTGTTTCAAAGGTTCCACTCAGGAAGCAGTGTTGGTTGAAAAAAAGATACATGTATGTATATATGTGTGTGTAATATATATGATTTGACACGCAGGATATACGTACATATACGTATGTGTGTATATACACACACGTATACATATATGTGTTGTATATATGTGTGTACGTACACACACACATATGCAAATCTTGCATGTCGAATTATGGTTGTAGAAGACTTGGCCAGGCCTAAAATGACTCTGTTATGGGGCCTGGGAGATTTACAAAGAAAATTCCTTTCAGTTTTCCTCTCCTATGTCTCTTCCTCTGAAAGTACAAAACAGTAGAAAAGTCTGATCATGTAAGTTTTTGATTGGTTGGAGTTAAAAGACATGGCTATTTTGTGTATTAGTCTAATGAAAATTTGAAGGAAATTTTTTTATATTTATTTATTTTTATTTATTTTTTTTAAGATTTTATTTATTTGAGAGAGAGCACGAGAGGGAAGAGGGTCAGAGGGAGAAGCAGACTCCCTGCTGAGCAGGGAGCCCGATGTGGGACTTGATTCCGGGACTCCAGGATCATGACCTGAGCCGAAGGCAGTCGCTTAACCAACTGAGCCACCCAGGCGCCCTGAAGGAAATTTTTTAAAAAGCAAGTGCTCATAATATACATCATGATAATAAACTGTCATCTGGTTAGCGTGCTTTTAAGCAGGTATCGTAGGATCTGTTCTTTAGAGAGAATGCTTCAGGTGAGCAGGGATCATATCAGTTTTGCTCACTGAACAATCCCCAAGTGCTTAGAATCATAAATAGTAACGTACGCATGAATGAATGAAATGGATTCGTTGGCTTTGATCAGTCTTGGCTCACAGATTTCTCTGAATCTTTGGAACAATCATTGGTCAGAGGGAAAACAAAAGAGAATTGAGCCAGCAAGGAAACTTCAAGCGCTTCATGTACCCACAGGAAGGTACAGCAACTGTAATAGAATTTATGGCTCTTCCAAATCAGTGACTTCAATACCTACTACTGTAATTATTTACATGATTCCCTCCTTTTTCACATTTTCCTTTGACAGCTGTGAGGGGTGTGGTGGGAGGAGCAGACTTAGGCAGGGTTATTGCTTGGTTCAGAGTTGAACAGACAATAGCTGTGTCATAACTCTGTCCTCTCTTGGTTATTAGCAAAACTCTGGAAGTCTTGCTTGATTAGAAAAGCTGAAAAAATAGTAGAAGTCTTTTGGGTAGAGGGTTTAAGCATAGCTTACACCTTTATCTTTCCAGCCTTGAGGTTTAGTACTGTTACTTCTGACAATCAGAATCCCTCAGTGGAAAAATTATTTGGGGGAAAAATTATTTTTGCTCAAAATTGGACTGGGTAAGAGAAATGAGAAGTAGAAAAAAAGTGCAGGAAATAGGCAATAAGCCAGTAAAACTATATACAATATACACACAAGTATATATGTGCTTTTATATATATATATAAATATGCTATAAACAGTCATGTGTCCACTTAAAAAACATACCACTTTCATATGTAAAACAAATGAGGTTTTAATTTTTTCTCTTTATTGAAAGAGTAATCTTAGGGTTCTTCTAAATAACAAATTGCCCTAAAGTGTGTAATAGCCATTGTAAGAAATGTTGATAACCAAGTTTTGAGGACCTGTATCTCTCACAAAAATAAGATGTACCTGACTATAATAGAGCTTCTAAAGGTTCTGTTGGCTATTACTTTGTTTTATAGATAAAAGTAAAGTAAGTCTGGAAAATATTTATACCCTTTCCTCTGCCCTCCTATCCCGCCCCCCCCCCCAAATTAAGAGTTTGGCTACCAATCTAAAAAATTAATGCATCATTCAGAATTCTTAATACTGTTCAACCAAACTACATAAATATTGAACAAATAAATTGGAGTCCTTCACTTATATCTTCATTGTTGTGACCATTGCCACTTTTCTTCCACATGATTTTAATGTTTGAACTTTGAATTGTATTCGTGTAAGCATGCTTGATGTGATCAACACTGGGCTGTGTAGACCATGAAAGACTGTCCCTGCCTTTGTACAGCTTAAAATCTTAAAAGACATTCAGTCAAGGAGTTAGTCATTCCAAGCAGGGTGACTAATGCCTTTCACTTCTAGTACCTTTACTCACCTCCAGTGATCTTCACTTCCACTGTATTTTAACATTCCTCCAAACTTTTCACATCAGAAATCCTGAATTTATATATCCAGTTCTCTGACCACAGCTTCCTACCCTGCCCTTCCCGCTTTCTCCCACCCACACTTTCTATTACAGTGCCCTTCCTCTTGACAGAGACAGCTTGCCCATCTCTTAATTCCACCTCCCCTTCCCTGTTGTATTAACATCTGTTGGCGTCAAGGTCTTCTTCCCTATCCAGTTTGGAAGCCCTTGTTAAGCACCTGGAATATGCTTTCACTGGTACCTCTGCCTTTCTTGAACTTGTTTTTGTGCTGTGTCTGCCAGATAATATCCCTGTTCTGATTAACTCTGCCTTTTCTCCGGGAGTTGCTTTGGTAACACCAATGAAAGGCCAGGCCCTAGATGCAGGTAATTGTCCCTCAAACAACCCCTCCCTACCATTTCCCCCAGTCAGTTATGTTTATTTGGCACCTATGAGTGCTCTGACACTGACCTAAGAACACTGGGGTATCCTAATAGAGCTTACATTCCAGGGGAGATAGACATTCATCAAGTAATAACACCCACTATAGTAACAAAGTGCTCTGGAGAAATAGTATAGGGCTATGTTGTCCAATACTGTAGTCACACATGTGGCTATTGAAATGAGGCTAGTCTTTTTTTTTTTAAGATTTTATTTATTTATTTTAGAGAGAGTGCGTACCACGAGTGAAGGGAAGGGCAGAAGGAGGAGAGGGAAAGAATCTCAAGCAGCCACCTTGCTGAGCATGGAGCCCTACTCGGGGCTGGACTCAGGCTCGACCTGGGGCTCAATCCCATAACCCTGAGACCATGACCTGAGCTGAAACCAGGAGTCAGACACTTAATTGACTGAGCCACTCAGGTGCCCGGAAATGAGGCTAGTCTGAATTGAGATGTGCTCTAAGTGTGAAGTACACACCAGATTCTGAAGATTTAGCATCAGCATAAGGTAAAATACCTCAGTAATTTTTATATTTACATGTTGAAATAAGATGATAAATTCTGGGTATATTGGGTTAAATAGAATATTAAAAGTAACTCATTCACTTGTTTCTTGTTTTGTTTTGTTTAATGTGGCTACAAGAACATTTAAAATGACCTGTGTGGAGCATACCC
This sequence comes from Callorhinus ursinus, assembly GCF_003265705.2. NCBI lineage: Eukaryota > Metazoa > Chordata > Mammalia > Carnivora > Otariidae > Callorhinus > Callorhinus ursinus. The sequence continues at coordinate 69,003,808 of NW_027397069.1, forward strand.
TATTTCTATTAGGTAGCACTAGTGAGGGGAACTAGTCTCTGGGGAGCTCCGTGTCCCTGAAACCTTCCCTGAGGAAGTTGTCTTTGAACAGATACCTGGCTGAGTAGGCGTTGCACAGGTAAACTCTCCTCAAAAGAAGAAGTTGGGCAGGGTGCCTGGGTGGCTCAGTCCATTAAGCATCTGCCTTCAGCTCAGGTCATGATCCCAGGGTCCTGGGATCGAGTCCCGCATTGGGCTCCCTGCTCCTTGGGAGCCTGCTTCTCCTTCTCCCTCTGCCTGCCGCTCCCCCTGCTTGTGTGCTCTCTCTGTCAAATAAATAAATAAACTCTTGAAAAAAAGGAAAAGAAAAGAAGCAGTCAGGTGGATGGCCTGTTGAAGGAGGGTGAGAAGATGAATGAGGGAGGTGGCAGAGAGAGGCCTGGGTTCAGGTCAGGGAGGAAGGCAGGGCCAGATCACATAGGCCTTATTGGCCCTAAATAAGGAACGTGTTCTTCATCACTCATGGGTTATTCCAGACCTTCATTACTGACAAACCCTTTTGTCCAAGCCCCATTTCTACAGTCTGTAAGTAATCTGGTCACTTAGTGATGATCTGATTTGATTTCTCAGGTTTCTGTCCCTGCCCTTCCTCACTAACGTATGTACGGTTCGGATCTGTGGAAGGCTAGCTTTTCCACACAGTGCTCTTGATCCCATCCTGCAGAGTCTCTCAGGAGAGGCTTTTGTTAGTTAACTCCCATCTGTGTTTATAATCTCTTTCCCCCTGCTGGCTTTTCTGTACCAGCCTAAATATGCTCCAGTCTTTTTAAACCTTTAAAACAAAGCTCCATTGACCCTACATTTCCCTCTAGTTATTCTTCTTACAGAATAACACAATAGTTTTTTAGTTTAACATTATATTTCATTTAAAGCAATATATTAAAAATGTGTTAACATGAAGTCAACCTAAAAGTAAGGTATTTGACATTTTTTTCTTATTAAGTATTTGGAATCTGGTTATATTTTACACTTAAAGCATATCTCAATGCAGACACTAAATGTTCAATGGTTAAAGTAAAGTAAAAGGAATCTTATCAAAATAATAATTTAGGGGTGCCTGGGTGGCTCAGTCATTAAGCGTCTGCCTTGGCTCAGATCGTGATCCCAGGGTCCTGGGATCGAGCCCTGCATCAGGTTCCCTGCTCCGCGGGAAGCCTGCTTCTCCCTCTCCCACTACTCCTGCTTGTGTTCCCTCTCTTGCTTTGTCTCTCTCTGTCAAAATAAATAAATAAAAAATCCTTATAAAAAAATAATGATAATTAACAAAACTATTTTACACTGCTTCAATTTTTATTATGGTAAAAAATATAACATAAAATTTATCATCTTAACCATTTTTAAGTGTACAGTAGTGTTAAGTATATTCATATTGTTGTACAACAGATGTCCAGAACTTTTTCATCTTACAAAACTAAGACTGTACGCACTAAATAAAGCTCCCTGTTTCCTCTTTCCCTTAGGGCCTGGTTTCTATGTATTTGATTACTTCAGATACCTCATATAAGTAGAATCATACAGTATTTGTCTTTTTGTAACTGGTTTATTTCAGTAGTATAATGACCTGAAGGTCATCCATGTTATAGTATGTGGCAGGGTTTCTTCTTTTTTAAGGCTTAATAATATTCCATTGTATGTATATACCACATTTTGCTTATTCGTCCATCTGTTGCTGGGCATTTGGGTTGCCTCTACCTCTTGGCTGTTACAGATAGTGCTGCAATGAACATGGATGTGCAAATATCTTTTTGACACCCTGCTTTCAATTCTTTTGGATTCTAGTTCTTTAAATACCAAAAGTGGGATTGCTGGATCATATGGCCATTCTATTTTTAATTTTTTTAGAACCCTTATACTGTTTTCCATAGAGGCTGCACCATTTTACAATCTCACCAGTGGTATACAAGGATTCCAGTTTCTCCACATCCTCACCAACACTTGTTATTCTATTTTTTGATTGTAGCTTTTGATTATAGCCATCTTAATGGGTATGAAGTGATAACTCATTATGCTTTTGATTTGCATTTCTCTGATGATTAGTAATATTGAGCATCTTCTCATTATGTTTGTTGGCCATTTGTAGATCATCTTTGGAGAAATGTCTATTCAAGTCCTGGCCCATTTTTTAATTGGACTATTTGATTTTTGTTGTTGATTAGTAGAAGTTCTTTATGTATTCTAGTTATTAACCATTTATTGGGTATATTATTTGCAGATCTTTTGCCTGTTCCTTAAGTTGCTTTTTCACTTTGTTAATTGTGTCCTTTGATGTGATATATGTGATTGTGTGTCCTGTCGTCTATTTTTGTTGCTTATAATTTGGGTATTGTAATCAAGAAATCCTTGCCAAAAAAAAATCCTTGCCAAATCCAGTGTCATGAAGCTTACCCCCTGTTTTCTTCTAGGAGTTTTATAGTTTCAGTTCTTTAGTCTACCTAAGTCAGTGTTTGAATATGGTGTAACATAAGGGTCCAAACAAAATTTCTGAGACTTTGCTTATGGAAACAAGAGGAAAAGGGCTGAAATACATGGAATAATTTAATTTGGGGGGACTGATGACAGTAATTAGGCTAGGACACAGTTCTCACATGATACTTAGTAATATATTCTAGTGTGAGTTTCTCTGTCCTTTTTGTCTCTTACAGTTGTGAGACACCAGTATGGAAACAATCAGTAGTCTAGGGCTAGCTGAAGCTAAAACATAAAATGATTGGGAAGAAGCCAAGTATCAGAGTGCAGGTGATTGCATTTTGTGCCCCTTTATTACAAATATGTAATGCATGTGGTCAGTTGCTGAGCATAACTTTTAAGGCCATTCTGTCAGGGCCGTTTAAAAAGATTTCAAAAGTATCCATAGCAATTAGATCTCATATGAAATATTTATTAGCCTCATTAATTTCTCTAATTTTAGGCTTTGTGCTTTCGTTATAGATGAGATACATTAATTGAGGCTTCAATAGACTAATTTCAGAGTTTGTTAAAAAATTAAAAATAATTTTTCTAGGTTTCTGACCTTTTCTTTTTCCTGGTATATTGAGTACTTTTGTCAACACATTTGAATGATTTTTCTACCTTTGAAAGGCATATAATAACATTAAGAAAGCTTTCAAGATTTATTCTGTGAGTCTGGATTTTTTTAAATAGATGGTAGCTATTTACAGAAAGGACTAAAAATTTCAGTGAAACCATTTTGCAGGATATAGAAGGATGATAAAATCTATTAAAACATCAAAATTAACTTTCAACTAATGTGTATTGTGTTAATTTTTTTTCTTGTAAAGGGTTTACGTGTTATGAAGCTGTGTTCAGTATGATTTTTTTAGTCTTTCTAAATATGACAGTGTGACTGAATTTTCTTTAGTATAGTTTGGGTTCACCAGAGGCAATAAATCAAAGTTGATGCTGGAGAAAGCAGATTATTAAGTAGTTCTTAAAATGTTTATTCATAGTACAGCATTCCTTATGTCTCCATAACAAATTACTCTTTTGGTTATTTGAAAGCAAAATAGTTCTGTTAATAAAAAACAAAGAGGGGCGCCTGGGTGGCTCAGTCGTTGGGCGTCTGCCTTCAGCTCAGGTCATTCCAGGTCCTGGGATCGGGCCTGCATCGGGCTCCCTGCTCGGCAGGAAGCCTGCTTCTCCCTCTCCCACTCTCCCTGCTTGTGTTCCCTCTCTCGCTGTGTCTCTCTCTGTCAAATAAATAAATAAAATCTTAAAAAAAAAAAAATAAAAAAGAAATTACTCTTGAAGTATACTAGGGTTTATGAAAGGATATCTTTCTGCAAGCTAAAGCTTAATGTTCTTAAAAATATTTCGAATTCATTTTTAAAATAGCAATATTTCTTTTTTAAAGAATATTTTTCTATCTGATAACTCTTAGGAAGCAAACAGTACATCTGTTTGATTTGCCTTGTTGCATACATTATCAAGAACATTGGGGCATAAGGGTACAGTAGTTTCCGTTTTTCTTCTAACACTGTATTTTTTTTAATTATAGGAATGCTAGGTGTAGAAAATTTAGGAAATCCTATGCAAAGAAAATAGAAAATGGCTAATAATGCCACCAGTTAAAATTCTTTTAAAATCGTTTGTTCAAATATTTGAATATCTGCTCTGTACTTGTGTACCATTCTACCTATTTGGGATATGAAAGTGAATTTTAAAAGTTCTTGTTCTCAGAAATTGAGACTAGTCAGGTTATAGTTTTATCACAATTACTATATTTTGATACAAATATATTTATTTTTTTTCCAAATGTAAAGATTTGTTTTATTTTCTACTGGGGGAAGAAGGATAAATAGAACTATTTTCCAATTTGCTGTCCACTGTATACACACATACCCACACACATACATAAACATACACACACCAAAAATACCCCAACAAAAAAACAAAACAGAAAACTGAGAATCAAACACCAAAACACCCTCAAACTGCACCAATACGTCGTATTTTGACCGAAAGAATAGGTCCTGGAAGGAAGTGCAAAATGCAAAATCAAATGACCGAAAAATGCTGAACAAACAGCATTATTAATATACAAAATATTTATATGACTGAACTAGTAACAGTTGATGTTCTCCATGTCTGTAAAACTTTGGAACCACATAGCTGATTTGTTAAATCTAGTCCATGCCAGCTTCCAAACACCAGAAAAAATTTTAGTTAGCTTCATTCTTTGATGCCTCATCAAAATTTTCTATGAGATCTGGAACATCATCATCCTCTTCATCAGTATCTTCTGGTTTTGGTGCTTTGCTATGCAACACTTACCGAGGGAACTGTTCAGCTAACTTCCTAAGACTTGTTAAGCTGTCAGCACCAAGCCGACTTAATATTCCAGGAAGCATTTCTGTGATTGGTTTGGCTTCTGCATAACCAGTAAGTGCAAAGGTGTTAGCAGAAAGGGAAGCTTGGACTTTGGGATTGTTGAAATGAATAACTGTCCCATCATCTTTAATCATGTTCACCTCTTCAATACCAGCTATATTATTCACAGCCAGTCTTTTTAGAGAACTCTGAAGTTTTTTGTCATCAGCTGTAGCTGTTCTATGTACCACCTTCTTTCTGCGAGCTGTACCCTTGTCCCCTATCCAGACCTGAGCCTGAAGGTTGGCTAACTTTTCTTGATTCACGCTGTTGGTAAATCTGAAGCAGGAAGGGTCCTCCAACAACAACACACGGCAAGAGCAAGATCCAAATACGACATTTAAATAGTAAAACTTAGGCATAGAATCTTGTGGCAAGGCAGTAGTGTAATTATTATTATACATTATAGGTAAAGAGTAGTCCCCAGTGAAAAATAGTTTCAGCGTATTTGTGATCGTGCAGGGCCTGAGATAGTTAAGTAATGATTATGTATTCCCCTCCCCCCAACACTGGCTATTTATTGAATGCCTGTTATGTGCCAGGCTGTTCTAGATGGCAACAATATAGCAGTGAACATCCCTGCTCTTAAGGAGTTTACATGCTGTGGGGGCGGGGAGGAAAGAGAAACAATAAACAGGTAAGCAGATTAATGAAAAGGATAATGACATGCCAGGAAGAAAATAAGATGATGCGGTCAGATATTAATAGTCTGTTATACTGGTGACTAAAGTCTACAGCTGGTCCTCACATTTCCTTTCAGCCATTAGTTTGTCTTCTTCACCAGGAAAACTTTTAATTAATACTGCCAAAGAAAAATAGTGGCATCTCTGGTTCCTGTCCTTTGCCTTATCCTTTCCTGGAGGTTTCTTACTCAGTGAAATTGCTAAACAGCAAAAATTGGAAGGAATTTAGAGGAGAAGCAAGGCATCTGGCAAATCATTTCTCAGATAATTTGTCTTTTCATGAAGCTGAGAGTTTGTTCAGTTTGTACCTGTCAGTATCTCAGCAGTACTTACTATTCGTATGTTCTGAGTTAACAAAAACAAACTTTCCAGTCATTAGGAGGGAACAAGGGCAAATGATTTTATCAATCCTTACGGAATTTGCAGTTTTATTGTCAAGTTTCTCATATTTCTTCAAAAAACTATGATCTGTGTCATAAGGAACTCTTGATTTGTAACTTAGCTGATTAAACATCTCTACAATTGATGTGTAAGACTTTTGTGCCCTGCTTTCTTTGGTACATAAGAATTTGGAGTGTGACTCATGACTCATCAGTTGACGTTGTGGTACATTTTTAGAAACAATGCAACAGCAGATTTCCCTTAAGCAGCAGTAGTGGAAGTGAATACAAGAAAACACAAATGAGCCTATCTTTGTGGGTGGTATTACAGTTGTATGTTAACTTGATTCTTGGAAGTGTGTTACAACACCTGACATCTCAATGAGTTTGAATAGAATAGGTATAAACTGTGTATGTGTCTTGCAACAAAATTCTTAGTATTTTTGTTATGTGGTAACTGCATTTCTCCCATTTTTATGGTATGCACTCACTTTGCAGATAAATACAGTACTTAATATTTAGGCTTGTGTTTTACTTATTTGTGAAACACAGAGATGAGACACAGATGAAGAAAAAGCACAACACTTGGGCACAACACTTCATTTTAGTGCTCCATAATATTGTGATTTTTGATGACCATGTCTTGTTGGCTTACTTTGCTTTTTAATTTTAGTCATGTATAATCATAGCCAAGCTTGGCTATGTTCTACTTTATTTCCTTTAGTACATGCTCCTGTCATGGTATACTTCCATAACGCATATAAGTCAACCTGCACAGGGGCACCTGGCTGGCTCAGTTGGAAGAGCATGTGACTCTTGATCTCGGGTCATGAGTTTGAGCTCTACACTGGGTGTAAAGATCACTTAAAAATAAATAAATGAACTTAAAAAAAAGAGTCAATCTGCACAAATAGATATTTTATGAAAAAGAAGCCTCACTCCCACTCCTGTGTCCCAGCCACTCAGTTCCTTCAGAGTGGACTACTATTAGTAGTAGTAGTTAGTAGTAGTGTATCCCTCTAGACATATTTTGTGCATAAAAGTTCATGTGTGTATCTATAATGGACAGATGTTTTTAAACATACTGTTTTGGGGGTGCCTGGGTGACTTAGTTAAGTGTCTGACTCTTAATTTCAGCTCAGGTCTCAATCTCAGGGTCCTGAGTTCAAGCCCCTCGGATTAAAAATAATAATAAATACATACATACTGTTCTGTATCTTGATTTAAATTAGCTCAAAATTTGTTTTAATTTATTCTTTTTGAAATTCAGTTTTTTATTTGTTTGCTGATCTCACCTGAATTGTATTACCTTAAAAAAGTGTTTATCTCTTGAAGAACACGTATTACCATGCAGGGGTTTTCTCATCTGGTTACAATTATAGAAAAAAGGATTATCTGACCTTTTTTTGAAACTATAAATCATGACCCTGTTGTTTATGCTTTTTTAAAGGGATAGCTAAACATAATAAAAATTTAGTCATCTTGATGATAACTCTTTTTTTTTAATTTTTTTATTGTTATGTTAATCACCATATATTACATCATTAGTTTTTGGTGCAGTGTTCCATGATTCATTGTTTGTTCATAACACCCAGTGCTCCATGCAGAACGTGCCCTCCTCGATACCCCTCACCAGGATAACCCATCCCCTTCCCCCCTCCCCTCTAGAACCCTCAGTTTGTTTTTCAGAGTCCATCTTGATGATAACTTTCTTACTAGGTTCCTTTGATCTAGCAAATACAGTACAACCATGGAAGAATATCTATTTGGTTCATTTTAAATTTTCCTAAAAAGCTTGGTTATTAGGGAATATTGTAGTACAAATTACGCTGAATTAATAATTGTTTAACAAATCTTCTTGCTAATCATAAATGTCTTGGTACATTTTACAGTGTTGATCAGTTCTGCAGGTTGTACCTTTACTGTATTAATGTTTGTAGTGGGCACTCTTAGGATAACTTTCATTTTGAGAAGTGTTGAGTTGCATCCATTTTATTCTAAGAAGGGGAAGGGGAAAGATGGTCTTTTCCTTGAGTCCATTTAGAATATGATATTGATCTGGAGGGACAAAAAAGTAAATTATTTTCAGTAGTTTAAGTGTATCACCCTAGAGGCTTTAATTTTTTCATTGTTAAACTGCCTTCCCTTTGGGTGTGAAACATAATGGGCAGAATAGTAGAACTGCCAATATTAATCATTATAATAACTACCATTTGAGTGACTACTCTGGCTGTCACTCTGCTAGGAGCTTTAAATTTTCATTCAGCTGTTAATTGTGACAGTAATCCCATGAGGTCAGCACTTGCACTTTGCATTGAAGGAACTGGAGTTCAGAAAGTTTCAGAGATAATATACGATTTGGCCAAGGTTAAGTGGTTACCTATGATTGGTAATCATACTTACTTGATCTGAAAGCCATTACTCTTTACTAAGTTGTTTCTCTGAAAAGATAAAGTTCTGATAGAGCCCTAATTGTTTTTTCCTTTTTGGTGAAGAGCATTTCATAGATCATTTTTCTTTCAACCATATAGTTGACCAAAGAAGAGGTAGGTTTCAAGTGTAAAAGGTCATAGACCTATTCTAGGACTCATAAGGAGATGATTTTTCAAAAGAAACTAAGTGGGATTGTTTTGCTATAATGCAGTTGAATGATTTTACAGAAATTATGGTTTTAATTCTGAAACCTGAAAGAGAAAAGTTGATTGCTGACTTATAAGTGAGATCATACAGTATTTGTCTTTGATTTATTTCACTTAGCATAATACTCTCAGGGTCCATCCATGTTGCAAATGGCAAGATTTCATTCTTTTTTATGGCTGAATAGTATTCCTGTGTGTGTGTGTGTGTGTGTGTGTGTGTGTGTGTGTGTGTGCGCGCGCGCACGTGCGTGTCCACACATTTTCTTTATCCCTTCATCCTTAAGTGGATACTTAGATTATTTCCATACCTTGGCTATCATAAATGATACTGCAGTGAACATGGGATGCATATATATTTTCAAATTAGTGTTTTTGTTTTCTCCAGATAAATACCCAGAGGTAGGGGCCCCTGGATGGCTCAGTAATTAAGCGTCTGCCTTCGGCTCAGGTCATGATCCCAGAGTCCTGGGATCGAGCCCCACATCGGGCTCCCTGCTCAGCGGGAAGCCTGCTTCTCCCTCTCCCACTCCCTCTGCTTGTGTTCCCTCTCTCTCTGTGTCTCTCTGTCAAATAAATAAATAAAATCTAAAAAAAAAAAATACCCAGAGGTAGAATTGCTATATCGTATTCCTATTTTTAATTTTTTGAGGAACCTCCATATTGTTCCACAGTGGCTGCACCAGTTTACATTGCCACCAGCAGTGCACAAGAGTTCCCTTTTCTCCACATTCTTGCCAATACTTGTTATTTTTTACCTTTTTGATATTAGCCATTCCAGCAGGTGTGAAGTAATATCTCATTGTGTGTTTTATTTGCATTTCCCTGATGATTAGTGATGTTGAGCATCTTTTCATGTGTCTGTGGCCATCTATATGTTGTCTTTGGAAAAATGTGTATTCAGATCTTCTGCCCATTTTTAAATTGGATTGTTTGGTTTTTTTGCTATTGAGTTGTTAGGAGTTCTTTATGTAATTTAAGTTATTAACTGCTTATCAGATACACGATTTAGAAAGATTTTCTCCCATTCCATAGGTTATGTTTTCATTCTGTTGGTGGTTTCCTTTGCTGTGCAGAAGCTTTTTAGTTTCATATAGTCCCACTTGTTTATTTTTGCTTTTGTTACCATTACTTTTAGTGTCAGAGCCAAAAAATCATCACCAAGACAAATGTCAGGGAGCTTACCACCTATGTTTTCTTCTAAGAGTTGTAGAATTTCAGATCTTATGTTCCAGACTTTAATTCATTTTGAGTTAATTTTTGTGTATGCTGTAAGACAGTGGTTCATCTGCATTCTTTCGTATTTGGCTGTCTTATTAGCCGACAGCACTTATTGAAGAGACTGTCCTTTCCCCGTTGTATATACTTGGATCATTTGTCGTAAAGTAATTGGCCGTATATGCGTGTGTTTATTTCTGGGCCCCCTATTTTGTTCCATTCATCTACCTGTCTGTTTTTAAGCTAGTACCATACTGTTTTGATTACTGTAGCCTTGTAATATAGTTTAAAATCAGGAAGTGCAATGTCTCCAGCTTTTTCCTTCCTTCTTAAGATTGCTGTGGCTATTCAGGATTTTTTGTGGTTACAAATTTTAGGATTGTTTGTTCTCTTTCTATGAAAAAATGGCATTGGAATTTCAATAGGGATTACATTGAATCTGTATGTTACTTTGGGTGGTATGGCCATTTTAACAATATTCTTCTAATCTATAAGCATTGAATATTTTTTCATTTGTGTGTTTCATCAATTTCTTACAGTTTTAGTTGTATCTGGGCTTTCATTTCCTTAGTTGAATTTATTCCTAGGTATTTTATTTTTTCTGATACAATTATAAATGGGATTGTTTTCTTAATGTCTCCTTGATAGTTCATTATTAGTATATAGAAACAAAACAGGTTTTTGTAATTGATTTTATATCCTGTCACTTTATTGATTTTGCTTATTCTAACAGTTTTCTGGTAGAGTCTTGAAGGTTTTATATATAAAATATCATGTCATCTGCATTTAGTGACAGTTTTACTTCTTCACTTCAATTTGGGTGCCTTTTTTTTTTTCTTGCCTAACTGCTCTCGCCAGGACTTCAATGCTATGTTGGATAAAAGTGGCAAGAATGGGCATCTTTGTTTTGTCTCTGATCTTAGAGGAAAAAGCTTACAGCTTTTCATTGTTGAGTGTGATGTTAGCTGTGGACTTATCATGTATGGCCTTTATTATGGTGAGGTACATTCTCTCTGTATTCGTTTGTTGAAAGTTTTTATCATAAATCGATATTGAATTTTGTCACATGTGTTTTCTGAATCTGTTGAGATGATCAGGTGGTTTTTACCCTTCATTTTATTTAAATGATCTATCACATTGATTGATTTGTGGAGTTGAGCCATCCTCACATGCCTGGAATAAATCCCATTTGAACATGATGTATAATTTTTTTAATGTGTTGTTTAATTTGGTTTGCTGATGTTTTACTGAGGATTTTTGCATCTATGTTTATTGGGGATATTGTCCTCTAATTTTCTTTTCTTGTGGTATCCTTGTCTGGTTTTGCTATCAGGGTAATACTGGCCTCATAAAATGAATTTGGAAGTGTTCCATCCACTTCTGTTTTTTGGAAGAGTTGAGACTGGTATTAATTTTTCTTCAAATGTTCAGTAGAATTTACCAGTGATACCATCTGGTCCTGGACTTTTGTTTTTTTGGGAGATAGTAATTGCTTCTTTTCAGAGATTGGCACCTAAAAAGTATATTTACCTTGACTGTTGTAATGAGTTTTACTCTGATTTTATTTTGTTTTATCAAATCTTTCTCATAACGGTACCTAGTGAGATGTATACCTGCACGATTTGTGTATTTATTCTGTATGGTGTTTTTGGACAAGGAATTCCCCCCCCCAACCTCCGCATTAAAATTTGATTTAAAAAATGGCAGTTTAGGTGCAAGCATAAGAAATAGGTTACTACAGGGCGCCTGGGTGGCTCAGTTAGTTAAGCGACTGCCTTTGGCTCAGGTCATCATCCTGGAGTCCCGGGATCGAGTCCCGCATCGGGCTCCCTGCTCAGTGGGGAGTCTGCTTCTCCCTCTGACCCTCTCCCCTCTCATGCTCTCTCTCTATCTCTATTCTCTCTCTCAAATAAATAAATAAAATCTTTAAAAAAAAAAAAAAAGAAATAGGTTACTACAAAAAAGAGTAACATTTTCCTAGCTTAATGTTCTTCATAGTGACCCTTGGAGTGTTAGGCTTTCTTTTTTTAAAAAGTTTTATTTGTGGAATAATAGAGTTTTTTTACTTTTATATTATTAAAGTACTTAAGTGGTAGAACACTGTATAATAGGGGCACCTGGGTGTCTCATTCGCTAAGTGTCTGCCTTCGGTTCAGGTCATGATCCCGGGGTCCTGGGATCGAGCCCTACATCGGGCTCCCTGCTCGGCGGGAAGCCTGCTTCTCCCTCACCCACTCCCTCTGCTTGTGTTCCCTCTCTCGCTGTGTCTCTGTCAAATAAAAGAATAAAATCTTAAAAAAAAAAAACACTAGATAATAGATACTTATAGAAAATCTGGAAAACAGACAAGCAAGAGTAAGAAAAATATGATGTGTAATCCGTTCTACCAGGTATATACCTGTTTGTTATTGTCCCCATTTATAATTGTTGGACAGTTTTCCTAATCTGCAGTGAGACTTAGGGTGAGATTGATGATAATTTTTCATAGTCTCCAAAGATGTCCCCTAATTCCTCCTTACCCATTTGTTTCTTATTCTTTACCCACTGTTTCCTTGAAAGTGCCTCAGCCTATACAGTAAAGGTTTCATTTAAAGTTAGGGAGATAGTTATCCTTCATTTTCAGCACGATTATATGCATACCTTTTGTAGTCATACGGATGATGACTGTTGAAATAAAGAGCAGCTAGAGAGACCAAAGTTGAGAAAACAATTCATTTTGCAGAACACATTCAGTTTTGGGTGGCCTTATAGAGTAGTCATTAGCTGAAGAGCATTTGCACTGTGTGTGCGGTTGGCTTTGCCCCGTGTACGGCTCCCCTGGCCGGGCTTGCTCTCCTTGCCTGTACTGTAGCATGGCATGCCAAAAGTGGTTAACTCTGTGCTGTGGGGTTTTTCTTTTTATATTATGGAGTTTTTTAGTAAGGAAAACATTTCAGAAAACATAAGAGAAACAAATCTGTGCTTTGCAGAGTGGTACTAATAAGATATGTGTTTATTAAAATTGCAATTGGACATCTAGTTTCTGGTGGAAGGATATTTGAGTTGTCATTTTCTTTCACTGAACAAAAGCTTATTTACCACCGTATGGTGTAGTAACATTAGGCTAGTCAGGAAGCATTTCTTACAACTTTGTGCCCCATTGCTGGAATTTGTGTAGAAGGAAAATAGAAAATAGCTGTGTAGGCTCTGGCTGCTGCTTGGTATATACGTGCAGGAACAAGTGCATAAAAAGAGAGATCTGGCCATTTCTGAAGCTGGTCACCTGTTCAAGCATTCCTGGTGGATTCCACAAGCCACTGTTGTTAGTATTTCTTTGTCATCGGTGGATGTATGGCAGTTCACTAACTGGCATAATCACATACTGAGTTCTATAATGGCATCACTTACATAGGCATATCCTATGGGAAATGGTCATAATATATCCAAGTAATGATTTGCTCTTGCTTCTAGGATATTCTAGGATATAAAAAGCTCTTGGTTTTTATAAGGTAATTCAGAATATGCAATTGTACCAAGGTGTGTATTTGTTTTTATTTTAAAGGGTTGGCATCAGATGCTATTCTTGTCCCCCTAGAACTTAATTGAAAGATATTAACTACAATTCCAAAATGGAATTATGTTGGGAAAGGTGAAGACATTCTTTTAGTATTAGAAAACGAGTTGTGTTTTAAAGGGAGACTTGGGCAATATTCTGTTTAACAAACGTGTTTCAATTCATATTATTAATCCTGAATTATGGCTTGTTAGGTGAGCCATGAATTGTTGGAAGTTATTAAGTAGTAGGAGATGAACAGAAAGAAAAGTTAGTATTTTGACTCCAGTTTCCTAAGTAAAAGTGCTAACGTATGACAGCATAATTGTTTCCTAAGACAACTAAATGGAAGTGTATTTTCTAGTGAGTATTTACCCAAAGAATTAAAAAACACTAATTTGAAACGATATATAGACCCCCATGTTTATTGCAGCATTATTTACAATGGCCAAATTAATGGAAACAGCCCAAGTGTCCATCGATAGATAAATGGATAAAGAAGATTGTGTGCGTGTGTGTGTGTTTGTGTGATGGAATATTACTCATCCATGAAAAAGAACAAAATCTTGTAATTTGCAACAACATGGATGGATCTAGAGGGTATAATGCTAAGTGAAATATGTCAATCAGAGAAAGACAAATATTTAATTTCATTCATGTGGAATTTAAGAAATAAAACAGAAAAAAAGAAACTAAAAAATTAACTCAAATATAGAGAACAAACCCATGGTTACTAAAGGTAGAGGAATGGGTGAAATAGGTGAAGGGAATTAAGAGTACAGTATCACAGTGAGCATTGAATAATGTATAGAATTGTTGAATCATTATATTGTACACCTAAAGCTAATATAACTCTGTATGTTAACTACTAGAATTAGAATAAAAAATACATTAAAATTAAAATTTATAGAAGAAAGTATACTTTCAGTCATGTGACTTCTAGAAAGTGGAAAAAGGTTTATATAAAAGTTCTATATAAAATTTATAATATTGTAATTTTTCTTAATATTGTCCTATATTTTATGTACCTCTCAGTTATTCTTGTGCTATAATAATCTCAAATAATTGCAACTCAAAAGTAAAGTGTTAACTAATCACATACAACACAATGGCTAACAATAAAATAGCTGACAATATCAAATGTTGGCAAGGATACGGAGCAACTACTCGTATATTCTTGGTGGGAGCCTAAACTGGTACGACCACTTTGGGAAAGATCTGGCAGTTTGTGTGTGTGTGTGTGTGTGTGTGTGTGTGTGTGTTTATTTTATTTTTTTCTTAATATTTTATTTATTTGAGAGAGAGAGAGAGTGAGTGGGAGAGAAGGAGAGAGAATCTGAAGCAGACTCCATGCTGAGCACAGAACCTGACACCAGGGTCCATCCCATTACCAGGAGATCATGCCCTTCGCCAAAACCAAGAGTTGCATGCTCGACCAACTGAGCCACCCAGGCACCCCACTGTGTGTTTAAATAAAACCAAGCATATACCTGTCTTGAATCCCAAGCCTTCCACTCTCAGGTATTTACCCAAACATATGCTCATAGGTTTGTACAAGAATATTCATAGAAGCTTTTATTTATAATCACCAAAAGCTGGAAACAGCCCAGTTGTCCACCAATAAGCAGCATGATAAAGTGGGATACTGCTGAGGGATGAGAAGAAACAGACTGCTAAATATATACCACAACTTGGGTGCTGAGTAAAAGAAGTCTTACACAAGAGAGTACATACTCTATGTTTCCATGTATATGATATTCTAGAAAAAGCAAAACTAATCTTTTGTAAAAAAAATCAGGGCAGTGGTTGGGAAGGGATATGAAGGAACTTTCTAGGGTGATGATTATGTCCCATATCTTAACAGAGGTCTATGTTATGTAGATGTATGCAATTGTCAGAAACTCAGTGAATATACACTTTAAACAATGCAGAAATATTAATTTTACCTCAAAAGAAAAATATCAACAAATATAAAACTTCAGTTAATGATATCTATGCTGTAATATTTAGAGAGAAGTGTAATGACCTCTGTATTATACTCTGAAGTACCTGAAAAGCTAAGATGGAGGGAAGGATGGGTAGATAGGAGATAAAGCAAATGTATAAAATGTTAATGGTAGATTTGCAAGATACAGGCATTCACTGTAAAAAATGTTAAACTTAGAAAACTTCCATAGTAAATTGTTGGAAAAATATTAATTGATAATAGAACTTTTTATGGCCTGTTTTTTCATGCATGATTTGTTATATAAACTTTATTTCTCTTTGCTTTGGTGATATTTATTCTGTATTTTTAATTATACTAAATCATAGCCTTATTTGAGGAGTCAGAGTACAGAGAAGTAATTCTAGCTCATTAATACAATTGTCTTTCTTTGGGCTTGTCAGTTTTCCTTTTTTTTCTTTTTTTTTTTTTTAAACAAAGAGTTGGGGGCACCTGGGTGGTTCAGTTGGTTAAGATTCCAACTCTTGGTTTCGGGTTGGTGGTGATCTCAGGGGTGTAGGATTGAGATCCGCATCATGGAGCCGCCTCCAGATTCTCCTTCTCGCTTTGCCCCTCCCCACCTCGCAAAAAGAAAAAAGAAAGAAAAGGAAAAAGTGGGGCTGAGTGGCAATGTCTTTAGATAGATATTATTGTAAGTTGTGTGGTTTCTCTGGGAGTTTATTGCGTGTTGTTTATATAATGCCTTTTTGTTTTTTTCTTTAACTGAGGGGGAAGAGGGAAGGAGTGGTAAAAAGTTTCCCAGCTCCAGGTTCATACAGCCTCTGTGTCCAGAGGAAGCAGAAAGAGAGAGAGAGAGAGAGGGAGAGAGAGTCCTAAGTCCAGTCACCTGACTTGTTTTTTTTTGTTTGTTTTTGTTTTTTTACTTATGCCAGTTTCAGTCAGATTTTCTATCATTTGCAACTGGGAGAATCCTACAGAGACGCTCATTCAGTTTGTATCTATAAGTAGTGTTGCTTAGGGGCTTCGTTACTTAGTGTATGATCCTCCAGTTAGGCTTCTATGTCTCTATGTATGTATATTTTGCTTATATAATGGTTGTCTGCTGGTTAGATTGGAAGTTCTTTGAGGGAAAAGACTATCTTACTCCTGTTAAATACTTTCCATTCTCGTATACATATGTAAACCTAGCCTAAATTCTTTCCTTTATATATCCTGGGTAATTTATCAGTAATTTTGAATTAATGATAGATTTAAAAAATATTGATCTTCTCCTGTGTGCTAGGTGGTGTGTTTGGTGCTAAGGCTGTAATGCTGAACAGAGCACCAGCCCATCACTCACAGAGCTTCCGTTCTGGTGGGGGAGACATATTAAATAATCATACAGATGAATAATTACTGTGATAAGTACTAAGAGGGAAACACAAGGGTGTTTAAGACCAGGTAATAGGGGATCTGTCGTAGTCTTGAGTGCCATATGGAACATTTTTTTTTTTTTTTAGACATCACATTTTAAAAAACGAGTTATCTAGGAGAGGATAGTGAGAAGGAGTATTACAGTATTACATATTACAGGCAGATGGAACATTTACAAAGGCCTTGAGTCAAAACGGCATGACACTGTAAAGGAACAAATAGAGAATCTGTGGAATAGAGAAGTGAAATGCATGAGGACTGTGGAAGAAGTAATAGTTGGAGAGTGAAGTCAGAGCAGAATTATGCAGAGTACAATTGGTAGGACTTTATACAGGGTTAGGTGTGGGAGTAAGGGAGAGGGCAGTATCAAAGGTTACTTTTGAGTTTCTGGCTTATGTGCCTATATGGTGAGTGCTAATGAGCCCATTCTCCAGTGGAGGGCCAAATTTTGGTGGAAATGATCTTGGGTTTGATTTTGGGTCTGTTATGGTGTCTTTGAAACAACCAGGTATGTGTTTTGTTTTATCATTCTATGAAGGATGCCACCTTCCCCCAGATAGTTTTCCTTTTGTGGCTCCTTATCTTGTAGGTATAATATAATGTGGGGAGTCTCTTCAGTCCTTATCTGCCTCCTGATAATCATTCTCCCTCTATACTGCTAGCGTCTTAATTCAAGTTCTCTTTTTTCTCTCAGACTACTCTCATGGTTTTTTAACTGGACTCCCTCCATTCTTTCAAGCTTCCCCTTAATTCTTGTTTCACAATATATCCAGAATAAGTTTTTGAAATTACAGATCTCATCTCGTCATTGTCCTTAGAACCCTTCAATATTTTCTCTTTGTTTATAGAATAAACATCTAAATCCTTAACATTATCCCTAGTGTCTTGTGAATTACTCGCACCCCTGCAGTCTTCCCAGCTTTTCCTCATGCTCTCTGAGGACTTTTCAGTTGACCTTCCTCCAATATCAGCTAAAATGTCACATTCTCAGGGAAGCTTTACTTTGAACATCCTTGTTAAGCTCTTCTAAAGATATATCATGTATTTTTATTGTTTTATATATATTTGTATCACTGGCTAATTGAGACCTTTGTACTAGATTAAGATCGTGAGGGCAAGGACTGTCTATCTCTCCACAGTAACCCTCTCCCCTAGCACAGTGCCTGGCACATAGCATATAACTAGCAAATGTTTTTTGAGTGTATTCTGAACTTTCTAGTGCTTAATTTATGTACCTGTTATATGCCAGGTTAGTTAACTGATAGGGAAAAACAAAGTGTTTTGTTTTTTTAATACATTATGTTTTACTGTTAGGTTTTCTTAATTTGGACTGTTTCCATGGAAACAGCAACCAAGATTGTTGGGGTTACTCTAATACTCTGTAGGTGATATTTGCTGCTGCCATTGTTAACCAAGACACAGAAATTTAAATTTTCGGATAGAGGTTTCTTGAGTTTTGAGAACCAAAGTATAAAAATTTAATTTGAGGGAGAGTTGTTCAATATTCACTTTTTTCCAGTATTCTTTTGAAGGTCTTCCTTTCCATTAAAATAGTTTGCTGCAGAGCTCCAGGTGTTAGTAAGCATGAATGCTGTTCTGTTTTTGCTAGATAACTTTGTTGTTTGTTTTCATTCTACTATCACTTACTGATTTTCTTTCCTAATGAATGCTTTGTTAATAAGTATTACTAATAAACCTTTACATAGTTAGAACATAATTATATTGTCTGTAATATAAGTGAACCTCTCTTACTAGGAATCATAAGTTAGGATCGTTGGGGTGCCTGGGTGGCTCAGTCAGTTAAACGTCTGCCTTCGACTCAGGACCTGACCCCAAGACCCTGGGATCATGACCTGAGCCTGGCTCCCTGCTCAGCAGGGTGTCTGTTTCTCCCTCTCCCTCTGCCCTTCTGCCCACTTGTGTGTGTGCTCTCTCACTCTCTCTCTCTCTCAAATAAATAAAATCTTTGGGGGAAAAAAAAGTTCATGTTGCATTGAGGATGCTGGTAGAGATAGAGGCATTTATATCCAAAACTACTTCTATAACTCAGAGCCACTGACAAGAAAAAACAGGTGGGATTCCAGATCTTGAGACATTAATTTATGAGGTAGTAGTAGATGGCCTTGGGTGACAGCATTGTTGCAATGAAGAAACATAAACTTTCCTTTTATACCTTAAAGGCCCAGGAAGAAAGCTGTAAGCATGGTTAAAACATTTCTTTATATACCCTTTTATATATGAAGGTTACATTCAGAAACTTTGTAAAAACTTTATGTCCCATGGCAAATATAAGTGAGTGTTTTCCAAGAAGCTTTTAGAGATTGATGGACAGCTCAAAAATTGAGATGCTATACAGTTTTATGTTCATTCAAATTGATTTTGATATTGAATGCAGAAGCAAAAAGTTATTTGGATTTTGTGAATTAAAGAGGAATGTTGATTTTGAAGGCCCCGTTTTATCACAGTAAAAATAAAAATGAAAATGCAAAATTGCTGGAAATTCCCTTGAGACTAAAAATATGAGGTCTCTAGTATTTTGGCCCTTTAATACAAATAGCAATATCTATTTTCTTCTGGAAGTTAGCCTCTACAATTACCAACAGAGGGTAAATAATTTCCCTGTGGGTCTATCATCCATTTATTTATATGAACATATATGAGTTTGGCATATTTTGGCTTGTGCAACCTCTACATATTTATTTTGTAAGTGTATGTACTTACAAAATTATAACTCTGGAATCAGACTGCCTGATTTGAATCATGTTCACTCAGTTACTAGCTTTGGCATGATGGGCAAGTTACTTAATATTTCTTTCTTTCAGCTTCCTCATCTGAAAAATGAGGTTGCTGCTGCTGCTGATGTATCAAACTCATGAAGATTAAATCTTAATTCCCCATCTCAGTTAATACCATGCCTGACATAGAGTGAGCACTCAGTACATATCAGCTATTATAATTATCTCCTCAGTGATTCCTTTTATATTTTAAAATTGCTCTCATGAGTTAATCCCTGTTTAATTTACACTCTTTGTCTCTTCATGGTATCAGTCCTATGGCCCTTGTCTAACAACAAAAATCCTAATATTTTGTCCTCTCCCCATGGTCTTGTTCTTTTCACTTGTTCTCATTTTAGTTGCCTGGGTCTCAATTTTTTTTCTGGCTACACTGTATGTTTTTCCTTAGCTTACTGGGCATCGATATTTCAGACAGGGTGGGCCATAGGTGTTGACCGTAGCTGTTCTGTGATTTACTTTTGAACAGTGGCGAGACTTCCTTCCTCTAAGCTCCCCCTACTCCCTGCCCAGTGCTATGCTGGAATGTTTGAGCTGGAAGAAGTTTTGCTGATTGTCTAGCCCAGTGCCTTTGTTCTTCAAAGCAGGTTAGAGCCTGAGACTACAACTCCTCCAGACGATGGGCATTTTTTGTAAATCTTGCAAGACATTTTATTTCTCCACAGAGGATAAATCACAGTATGATAGTAAATGGGTTATTAAATTTGGGCTTTAGGAAGTATCAGGAAATTCTTATATTTATGATTGAGAAACTAATCTTGAATTACAGGGAAAGTAGTTGTATTTTGGTGGGAAATATGAGGAAAGTTCACTTATAGCTCTTTTTTCTTTGATATGTCTGTGCTGGTTTTGATATGCTGACCCCTTGCCCTCTTGTTTCTCTCTTTATTATTTGAACATCCTACACTGTTGCTCAAATCCACCCCTCGTTTGATTATTCCTACTCATTACATTAGTTCAGGTTCTCATTACCATTCATCTTGACCATTGCAGGAACTTCCTGTTTTGCCTTCTTGCATTATTGCCATACCTCCTAACCTGTACTAAACCTGCTGCCATAGTCCTCTCCCCAACATGCAGACCTATTCACATCATTTCCCTCCAGCAATAATCTATCTAATGATAGAGAGTTTTACTATTGATAACGGAAAAAACAGGAAGGCTGACCGGAAGCCTGATCATTTTTGAGGGGAAAATGCAACACTCTCATGCCAGCAGGTTAAACTTTACAAAGAGGCATCTATCCATGTCTTATGATAATGGGAGTGTGAGAAAATCTCCTTGTTAAGTCAGCTCCACTCAGATATCCTTCTTTGGCAGTATCTTAAATTAATTAAATATTTGTTCCTTTAATATTTCATTTTGTCTTCTGTATATAACAAATGTCCTTAGAACAAGGTAGTATATTAATTTTCATAAATCGTATACAAACCAGTTTATTGAGATTTATTACCTCAGATTTTGTTTAAAAAAGAAAAGGCAGGTAAGGGTAGAGAATAATATTGAAATAGAGAAAGGGAAGGACAGGGATGAGAGAAAAGATTAAGAAAATAAAATTTATGACATAGCATTCATCTGAGGACTGGCCCTACCTCTAAGTTTAACGTCCCTCCAGCAGGTCCTTTCCTTTTTACCATATTTTCTGTTAGAATTTGTTTTTAGAAATAAAGTTCATCTAGCTAACTAACGAATCTGTAAACTCTGTGAACTGTATACTTCAGTACTCATGTAGATTAAAAGTCGCCCTCACAATAATTATATAAGTCATATTTAGTTGAAAATATTTATTTTTGTGTAATGGATTTCTGACCTGCTTTAAGATTGTTCTCTAAGCCAAAGGATTTCCTTTTATGGGCATTTACCGTGTGCCTCTATCTGCTTTTCAAATTCCAGTGAAATGAATTAAAATGAAGAGAATGTACATTGAAAACATTTTATCTGCCAAGAGCCACAAATTAAAATGAATTTTTCTTTTGTTATTATTTCCAATTTTGATCAAATTTGTTCTCTTAAAAACTGTTGTTAAATATACAGGTTGAAAATGGAGACGTAAATGTGTTCAATTAATAGAATTGTGTATTAGGTACTTAATTTTATTTGCCTCGTTCCCAGCCTAGCACGTACTGGACATTCAGTAAGTATTCATGGGGTGCAATTTAATATATTAAAGATGAATGTAATTAATGTAATTAAAAATTACATTAAAGGCCACAGTATAATATCTATGGCCGTGAAATTCTAAATCCATTCAGAAGCAATATCCTGAGATAATATTTTGAAAAGCTGAATAAACTTTTCAAAAGCCATAAATTTCCTTGTTTTCTGTATGTTCGTGGAATTATTTAACTCAGTAAAATAGGCAGCCACCATTTTAACACCTCTGCGTTTGAAAAACTGGCTCTCATGCTTAACTGAAGCTCTCAGTAATTTTATGTGTGTATTTTATTATTAAGAGTAGTTACACAGGCAAAATTACAGGTATCCCCACTTTTCAAAAGTTTGTGTTCTGCCACTTTGCTTTTTCAAAGGATCTACAGTAGTATCTGTTTTCACTAATTGAAAGAAATCCAAAGAGGATTTTTGCTTTTACAAAAAAACAAAAAAACCCAAAAGCAAAAACAGCATTCAGTCAGTGTTTGTTTTGCAGTGAACAGAGGCAGCGCACATCCGGGTTGGCCGAGTGGCCAGAGCGGCCCCACAGCCCTTCCTGGAGAGCTGCACTCAGCATCTTGCCATCAAGCCGCCACAGCTTTGAACTGTGTCTGTGAGCATCTGTGCTTTGTCTCTGTTTATTTTGTGCATCTGTTGGCAGGATGTGTCCTAAGGTATCAGAAAAGCTTAAGAGAGGTTATTTTTGGGGTCTGGGAATGCTCAAAATTTTTTCCATATAAATTAATGGTGATTGCTTCTTTGCTTTATGTCATTTCAACTTAGCAATAGATTTCATTGGAATGCTCTGCTCTCAGATAGTGGGGGAAATCTGTATTTGAAGAGGATTTGTGGGGAGGGAGCAAATTATGGGTCATTGGATCTCTGGGATGGGCACTAAATGAATGGTCCAAGAATAGTAATAGTAGGGGGTTGCAGTTACACCTGAGATGTAAAGAGGCTGAAAAGTTAGTTGGTTGAGTATAGAGGACTATAGGGGCAGAGAATAACTGGGCTTACTTGTTTTGAGTTGATCAAACACTGTTAGATTATTAAGCTCTTCATTGGGATGGAGAGGGTCAAAATAGGACCCTTTGGTCCTTGGGACTTCTTCACAGGCTAATAAGCCCTTTTCATGCAAAAAGATTAGATACAACTGAATGAACTCTTTTTGTACTCTTATTTATGTGTGTTAACCTTATAAATAAAAGTTACTTTAACAGCAAAAATGAATTTTTGGGGGACTAGTGGAGAATTTTAATTTAGGACATGCAAGGTTTGGCAGAACAATAGGCAAGTCCCACAAAGGAGAGGAATGTCATTTTATGGAGAAGGAGGAGGAAGTTGGGAGGGGTTGTTTTGAACAAAAGTCCCTTGGAGAAAAGCAAGAGTTCAGGGTGATGATGGTTTCTCATTGGTTGAGTTGCCAGGGGCAGCTGATTCCTTGTAGGAGGTGCAATGTCCATCTTTTCTTGTTGGGGCCTGTAATTGGTTGAGTCTTTCCTGTTCAGGATTCTTCTGTTGTAGTCTGTAATTGACGGTTCTTCCTGTAATTGATCGTTGAGTGGTATGGCTCCTACTTCTAGCCTCTGCACTCTATTTAGTGAACTTTCCCTTTATTAATTTCCACAGGTGTTTGGCCGAATTCTGGGCCTCCACAGTTATTTATCCTGGGAGTCATGGAAGGATAGGTCCTGTTCAGATTCACATGCCTGGCTTCATTGGGGTGGTAGTCTCTGAGTGAGTGCATTTATGGAGATGGGGAGCTTCCTGTAACAGAAGTTGCTGTTTTATTTGATCCCCTTCCTCTGGAATCCTTTGGTCTAACCAGTCCCCTTTAACACCTCCTTGGGATATGTTACCGAAATCCTCCATTTTTAAGAAAGTTTAATCTAGACATTTATATTTAGCATATGGAAAGAAATAATAACGCCAAAGAGATCCTGAAGATCTTTATACTCCATCCGTGTCATGCTCCCACCTTTGAATTGTAGGAAACCTTCGAACTTGCTAAGAAGCTAGGGACCTGTCCTCACGTGCCCCGTCCCTGTGTAGGTCCTGTTTTTCTTCCTTTCCCTTCTTCATTTATCAGTTTCACACACTAGTCTGTTCATTTGGAGAGTATGTATTGCTTCTTAAGTAAACAGATGAACTTGATTTTTATTATACAAGTTGTACATGGCCATTTTAGAAAACTTTGCAAATCTAGGTAAACATAAGAAGAAAATAGTCACCTGTGATCCCCATCCCAGTTAGTACTGCTTTTAATGTTCTGTATGTTATGTTTTAAGTTAAAGGACAAATATATTAAGTCTAATATAGCCATTTTTTTATTTGACCAGTTTGCCAATGATTTATAATTCATTGATGTAAATTAGAATAATATATGGCTTTAAAATTTTTAAGTCAATATTTTTAAATGATAAACATACTTATCCCCAGCCCCTGCCAAAAAAATAAAGGCAATTGCCTGGGCGTTGATAGTTAGAAGATGATAGTGTTTAAGGGAAAATATTTTTAAAATCAATAATTAACTTATATTAACTCCTTTTCTATCAGAAGTTAATATACTCGGTAATATCTTTTTCATTCCTCCTTCAACTTCGAAATTTGGTGTTAGAAGTTTGGGGCATTTGTAAATTATATGGTATAAAGACTGACTCATCTAACTGCCCTTTTCAATTATTAAGTGCACTACAGCTAATATTTGCTATTTACATTTGAGTAGTTAATAGCATTTCATCTACTTTAAAAATAGTATATATATACTTAATGTAATTTTACTAAGCCTAACTATAAGTTGTTATATGGTGAAATAATATTTTACATATTGTGCATTTCACTCCCCCACATACGTCATACATATGTCGCAACACAACGCTTTTCATGTGTATTATTGTGTATCTCCAACCACTGCAGAAATATAGCTAGAAGGACGTAGTCATCATTCAGAATATTAAATAAGCATATGGTGCTGAGCTGTTTATACCATATGTTAAGATGTACTTAATAACAAGAAATGTTGTAAATATAAGGTAATTGGTAACTTATAATTGCTTAATTGTTTATGTGAATTCATTTAAATTTAAAGGGAAGTATAATTTTTAAATTTCTATATTTAAGTAAAAAAACATGGGAATTAAGGATATTTTTCATATTCCCTAAACTAGGTTTCCTACTGGTCAAAACACTTTAGGCATTCTTAAAAGTGAAGAAGCATTTCTAAAGTGTTATGATGAACTCTGAATATATTAGTACATCGAGATAAATAAAGTAAAAAACTTTAAGTCCACTCTCTTAATAAATAAATTTGAGAAAAGCAACAGTACAAGATGTTGGAGTAGAAAATGACTATGTCAAATAGTAACATATATGTGTGTGTGTGTGTGTGTGTGTATATATTAATGATTTTAAATTTTAAGGTTTTTTTTCAACAAGACGTTTAGATTTTTGTGGAGGTGTTACTTAGGACTAGGATATAGGAACCAATAAGAATTGTGAAATCTCTTCTTTCTTAAATTGTCTCTAGCTAAAGTTCTCTTAATATTAATGATAAAACCATTAAAATATCTAATGGTAATTATTGCCACTTTTCAAAAGCTTCTCGTAATATTTATCTTAAATTAGAAGCCCCAACAGGACAAAAAAAAAATCACAAAATTTAAGAACATGTTCAAGAACTGTCAGTCTTTGAGAAATTGAACAAGAATCTACATCCCATATTTAAGAATAGATACTCTACAAAAAATGGTCCAGAAGTAACCCTATTCTACAGTATGATTTGATTTTTTTCATTTCCCAATAATTCCTCTCCCTATATTGTATCTGAAAATGGTAAATCTCATAGTAAAATAATTCTTCTTTTTTTCTTTAAAGTTTTTATTTATTGATTAGAGAGAGCATGAGCAGGAGGGGTAGAGAGAGAACCAACCATTCTTGAGTAAACAAATCCAGTTGAGTTTTTACGTTGGCAAGGCTATAATGCAGCTCTAGTAACTCAGCTGTGCTGGGTCACTCTTGAGATCGGCTGGAATCCTGACCAATCTTAGTACTTTTTGCTCCATCGGGTACTCTCATTTAGAGTTCATTTTTAAGGAAGCCACCTTGAACAGTGAAATACCAGACATGAAAAAGACTGGCGAGCACCATAACCATTTGTGTCCAGTTTACTTCATGGAAGCCACACACCTTGTGGTTTTTTTTCCAAGCCTCACCAAGCCCAGCTCCTGACTCGAGGTTCCTAACAAGTTTGGATATGTGAACGCCCAGCCTAGAGCAGATTAGCAGCAACAAACTACAAGTGTGCGTGTGCGTGCGTGTGTGTGTGTGTGTGTGTGTGTGTGTGTGTGTATTGTATCTGTGACAGGGATAGAGAGAGAAACATTCTCTGGTTCTAGTTATAGGGTGCTGGGAGTCTAGAAGTGCCATTAGGTGGCAAACATTAAGGGAGGTGACAGAAAAACTAACAAATTGACTCAACTGTAATGCTTTATGTGGAAGAATCCCATGGATATATATATATATATAATAATTTTTAGATAAAAACTTATGGTTAATATTTTCTATTTAAGAAGATAAGTATGTAACAGGGAAGAAGCCTAGGAAATTGGTGGGAAGAGTAATGGGAGTATAATGTTGGGGGTGCAGAGGGACAGTGTAGGGAGAAAAAGGAAGGAGAGACTCAGGAAGATATTATCAGAGGAGAGTGACAAACCAGCAGTCCCTGGAAACAGAGTGATATGAGGTCTGTGTTCAGGGAGTGGTTTGAAGCAGCGTCTGGCTAGAATACAGGGTTTGGAGCCTTAGAGGTGGGAATAAGAGTCAGAGTATCTTTTAAGATACTTGGCCTTTCTTCTATTAACAGATTTCCCCCCCTGGGGGGAAATGATAGAATCATAGTTGTTTGTCATGAGATCACCTTTTGTGATGAGGAGGTGAAACGAGAGATGGGAGGTAATCAAGAAGTAACAGGAACCTGATTTAGAACAGAGGCAGTGGGAATAAAAATTCTAGAGCTAGAATCCAGATTTGGTGAGGCAAGTGAAAGCAGAGGACTTATTTGTTCAATTTCTCTTTCATTCTTGAGATTGTTATTAACCACGTGTTGTGTCAGGCATGCTACAAGATGCTGGGCCTATGACTAATGTAAGACATGCTGCCTGGCTTTTAAGGGATGCCCAGTAGGGAAGACACATCTAAGCAAGTGATTGCACACTACAGCAGTGAAGGGCATAATGAAATAATAATAAAATGGTGGCTCACGGGACAGAATGAGTGATTTTGTTTGGCTGGATGAGAAACAGCTTTGTAGCAGAGGGTTCACTTGAGCTGGCCATTAAATGGACAGGGGATCTGCAGACCAACAAGGTAGGAGATGACATTCCAAGCAGAGGGACTAGCATGCTGCGGTCAGGAAGTTGTAAGTAGTTCAGCATAGCCAAAGGGTGGAATGTGTAGAATTGTGTCAGGAAATGAAACTGGAGGAGCCAGATCTGGAAGGTTTAACTGCCAGGTTGAAGAATTTGGCTTTCCTTTTGTAGAAGCAATTGGGGGCTGCAGAAGAATGTGAAGAAAATAATATCACTGTTTTGGGGTTGCTAGTGTTGTACGGGGTAGCTAAGACAGGAGGAGCATGCCTGGAAACCCTTTTGAGTGATGGCTAAAAGAACAGGTGCAACAAATAACTGCAGTCTAATTTGGGAGTAGTAGTGGAATGGATGGAGGGTAGAGGACACACAAGTAACATGTTCTGGAGGGGGAGTCGGTGGGAACTTGTTGACTGGGTGTTGAAAAATGAGGAAGAGAGTGAGAAAGAAACAGGATTCTCTGGTTCTAGTTACAGGGTGCTGGGAGTCTAGAAGTGCCATTAGGAAGTGCTGTAATAGGATTATTTAGAAGGAAATAATGACATGGTTTTTGAACATAAGTGTGAGATATATGGGAACTGGGACAATTATGTAATACCTGTTGGGAGAAAAATAAAGGTAGATCTGTTCTCATATACTGACCAGAACAGTGTGATAATCGTTTTATTAAAAACTATACAAATAAAGAAAATAGAGGCACATCTTTATGGAAGAACAGAGTAGTGGAAGAATTTTTGAAGGAACAAATGAATGTATTCAATTACATGAAAATGGACAACTTTTCTATGTCAGTGGACACACAGGCACACAGGATGCCTGGGAAAAAATTATAATCTGATAAAGAGCTTGATCCTCAATATATTAAGTTCATGTCAAGAAAAACACTATAATTCAATAGAAAAAAAATGGGCCAAGGATATAGAGGTGCTCACAAGAGAAATAAGTATAATAATCATATAAAGTGAGAGTCAAAGAGATGCAAACTGAAGGAAAAATTAGATATTACACTTGTATTTTCAATGGTCAGGTTTATAAATAATAAAAAGAATAAAATTAACCAGGATTAGAACAGTTTGGGAGATGTTAGCATGCTTACACATTGCTGGTAGGAGTCAGAATTTTGGAAGTAAAGCAGAAGCTGGAACTGAGAAGTGACCGTGAGATTTGGCAGTTAGACCCTTCTGGCCACAACAAAACCAGTCTTGGGCTGATGGAGATGGAAACCCTTTGGGTAAAGAATTGGAGACTGCACTGATGGTCTTACATGTCAGAAATATTGAAATGAAGGTGGGGGAAAGGGTAATAATTGTAGACAAATCTTTTGTTTTTATTTTTAAAGCTGTCAAGACATGAACTTCATGTGGAGGGGAAAGAGAGGTTGAGGAAAAACAGGAAACATGACAGAGATTGCCAAAAGGTATGGGACACTGAGCCCAGGTCGGGGGTGGGGAATTCACCTTCAGACAGGGAATTGGGAGATCTGTTGCAAGAAGAAAGGAATTAAGGATGTATGTAAATACAATAATCTTGAACATGTGGAGGTGAAAAGTGTTTTGTTAAAGTGGGGGGGGGTTGCTTTGACCTCTGATAGTCTCAATTCCTCCCAGAATTCAAGATTTCCCCCTTTTCCATATGGCATAATTTCTCAAAAGAATTGTCTGTGCTCAAATTCCTCTCTTCCAGTTCTCTCTTGAACTCTTTCCAGGAAGCTTTTCCTCTCGTTCCACCAAAACTATATCAAGGTCACTGGTGAATTCCATGTTGCTAAATCCAAGGCTTATTTCTCAGTCTTAATCTTATTTTACTTGCTTGCAGGATTTAACACAGTCAGTTCTTCTCTCTTCCTTGAAGCACTTTATTTGGTTTCTGCACACCATGCTCTCCTAATTTTCTTCCTACCACAGTGTCCACTCTGCCTCAGCTTGGTCCCGTCTTATCTCTTAGACTTTATAATGTTGGACTGTCTCAAGGCTCAGTCCCCTGACCTCTCTTCTGCTTACACTCATCCACTCTCCTTTGGTGATCTTTTCCTATCTATACACTTTTCCTTTCTACACACTGATGCTTCCTAAATTTCTATGACCAGCTCAGTCCTCTCCCTTGAACTGGGCTTGTATATTTAGCTGCCTGCTCAGGGTCTCTACTTGGAGATCTGATAGTCATTTCAATCTTAAGATGTCCAAACTTGAGCAGAGCCATTTAACCTACTCTCTGATATACTTTTGCATCTTGGTTATGTTAATTCTGTTTTTCTAGTTTAGACCAAAAACCTTGGGATCATCTATGACTCCCCCTCCCCCCCACCATTAGCCCATGCATACATTTTATTCATCAGCAGATCAATATTGGTCTGCAAAATACATCCAGAATTGAGTCTTCTCTCATGATCTCAGCTACCTGGTTCTTTCAACCGTCCTCTCTTGCTTGGACTATTTCAGTAGGCTCCTAATTGCTTCTGCCTTTGGCCCCTTCACTGGTTCTCAGCACAACAGCCACGGTAATCCTGTTAAGGTACTTAATCAGAGTAAAAGCCAAAGTTCTATAAGCCCTGCAAGATTTAGTTAGCCCCCATTACCGCTCTGACTTGTTTTCTTCCCTCTGCTTTGTGCATTTCTTCCACACTGGCCACTTCACTGTTCGGTGAACACACCAGGCACATTCTCTCCTCCGGGCCTTTATACTTAGTATTGCACTTGTCTGGAACAAACATTTTTATATCAGGTACCTATGTCGCTTTCTAGTTACTCCTTTTGGTTTTAAGTGAAGTGTCCCTTGACAGCTTTTTCCTGATCACCCCACTTAAAAAACTGCCCTTCTCCCAGTACTGTCTTTCCTGCTGTACTTTCTTTTTCTTTCCAGCTATGTATTTTTAGCTTTACATTAGTCCTGTGTGTAAGCAAGAAACCGTTGTTATTTTACACATAAGGAAATTGAGATTTATGGACGTTTAAGTGCTGTGCACATCACGATGTCACATTGCTAGTGAGTGAGGGAGGGGCAGGGCCAAATTTTGAACCCAGGTCTCAAATCCTCAAACTCTAACTCCAGGGGCTCTTTCGATGCTTTTCACTCCCTTGGATAATTGAGAGTTAGTGGAGGAATTGTGAGCTACAGTCATTGAAACTAGAGATTTTTTTAAAAGACGTTAAAATTAAGAACTTACCACTTGGAAAAAAATGTTTTCTATATGTACTATGCAAGAAGTTAAAGTTTTCATCCTTTAGGAGAAAACAGATTATTTAATTTATTAAGATGAGAACCCTCGCCTTTGAATGTAATAGAAGCATTTAAATGATAGCCAGCAGGTAAACCTCTGCAATAAAACCGAACCAATGAAAACCGTAGTTCTGTCTCACCACCAACCCTGTATCTTTTAGGTATATGCAACACTTAGGAATTTGTGACACTCTCCAAGACATTAGAAATTGCCCCAACTCAGCTGGCTGGTGAGGAGTGCTGTTGGGAAGAGCCCACGTGCTGCCGGAGCCTGTCTTTCCTGGAATAAAGTTCTTTCCACAGAGGTCTTTAATTATTGGCAGAGGTTTGTCTGGATACTTAGCTGTCTAGACATGTTTAGCATTCCATATGGTATGTTTCTTTTTCGAAATAGTTTTATATCAATTCTATTGTTAAATTACTCTAAGGTAACATAATATAGTATGATTTTTTAAAAATACAGCTTTAGTATCACTATCTGAACCTCTGAGACATGGGAAGGTAATGCAATTTGATTTTGGCCTTTATCCTTTTGCATTTAAAAAAGTTTTTCATCATAGCTTAGTGGTTCAAAACTAGAAGATTAAAGGTAGAAGGACATTTCAGATTGGTTATTTCTCTGCTCACCACAATTTAACCTCCATTTTATAGAATATTTAAATCTTGAAGTTACCAAAAACAATAACAAGTGTTGGGACTGACAGGTAAATATGACATATCACTGAGCCTTTTATTAAATATAAAAAGACAGAATCGTAAGAATTTTAGAACTACATTTAACTCCGTGTGTGTGTGTGTGTGTGAGAGAGAGAGAGAGAGAGAGAGAGATCAATTAGTATTTAGGCAAAGCTGATAGTTTATACACAGGAAGCCAAGGCACCAGAATATATATGATATACTAGCACATAGTAGACATTGGATAAACATTTGGTGAATGAAAGAGTTAATTGCATAGTGACCTAGTTACCCAGCTGGCGTAGAGCTTAGAGCCTAAGTTTCATAGCTTCTAGCATTTTTTGCTTAGCTTACTAATTTTCTAGATTATTAAGTAGGGTACATGTTACTACAAGTAGCATCTTAAGAATTTTAAAAAGGTTTTTCAAACACCATAAGAAGGGATAGACAAATAGTTAAGTGTGCTGAATTACAGTTTTATGTAGAAAAAGAGAATTATATATGTGGAATTGTTGGAAACTGCTCTTTGGTAGTTTTCTTAGTGACATGCAATAGGAAATAAGTTTTGATTAAGAATAGAAGTCATTTGGGGCACCTGGATGGCTCAGTTGGTTAAGCGACTGCCTTCAGCTCAGGTCATGATCCCAGGGTCCTGGGATCTAGCCCCGCATCGGGCTCCCTGCTTCTCCCTCTCCCGCTTCCCCTGCTTGTGCACTCTCTCTCTCTCTCTCTCTCTGTTAAATAAATAAAATCTTTAAAAAAAAAAAAAAAGGAATAGACTTTATTTAAGACTGTCTTCTAGCATGCTAAGTATTTTTATACAGCTGAATACCCAGGCGTGCTTCTTCCAGTAGGGGAAAGAACTTTATTCCAGGAAAGATAGACTTCTCCAGTATAGGCTCATCTCAACATTTTACCTTTTTCAGTTTTTGTCTTTTTCAAAAGTAGTGTTAGTTATTACTGGTACTTCTTGTGAAAAAAGGGTATCAGAACCCTTTAGTGCTCTGTACCAGTTGTTCTCAAAGTGTGACCCAGGGTCCCTTATTCTCTTATATTGGGTCCACAAGGTCAAAACTGTTTTCCCATTAATGCTAAGACATTATCTGCCTTTCTCACTGTCATTCTCTCATGAGTGCCCAATGGAGTTTCCAAAGGATACATGTGATCTCACAGCAAATTGAAAGCAAACAGATTTGAGACTCCAGGTTTACAAAGATGTAAAACAATGGCCTCTCTTCTCACTGTATTTTTATTTTGGAAAAAGAAATGTTATTTTTCCTAAAAATCCTGGCATGTAATGGGTTTATTGTTTCATTAACAAATGAATATTTAAACAATTAATTCCACTGTCATTTCAAGAATGTTCTCTAAATGGAATAGTGTAGTATGCAGCCTTTTAGGATTGGCTTTTTTCACTCAGCATAATTCTCTGGAGATTCATCCAGGTTGTGTGTAGCAATAATCATTCATTCTTTTTTATTGCTGAGTACTATTCTGCAGTACAGATGTACCATGATTTGTTTACCCACTCACCCACTGAAGGTCATCTGGGTTGTTTCTAGTTTGGGGCCATTGCAAATAAAGCTGTACGTTTATGCGTGACTTTCACTTCTTTGGAATAAATATCCAGGAGTGCAGTAGCTGAATTGTATGGTAGTTGCATGCTAGTTTTTTAAGGAACTGCCAAACTTGTCCAGAGTGGATAAAGGGATCCCTAGGTGTAAAAGTTTGACATCCATTGCTTTATACAAAGGTACTATCAAAGCTGATGTGTAACATATACAATAAGAGTTTTCTTGTATTGATATCAAGTAAAAAAATAACTTTAAAATTCTCAGACTTTTGAAGACTAAAGGAAGTTACGTCTCATTCTTTGTTATCATAGAGCAAGGTCCAATATATCGACTGCTTTGCAGTGCCATAAATTGCAAGGTTTTCTCCTATATGTTTATATAGTGATATTATACATTTCAGGACTCTTAAACATTTCAGGCTCAAGTATGAGCCTGAGAACAAAAAAATTTTTAGTGCATAATATGTGCCAAGAATGGGGAATACAAAAGATAAAGAAGATGCTATCTTTACCTTCAAAGAGCTGAGAAGACAGATAAGCAAGTAGGCAAATGTAGTAAATGCTGAAATGAAGGTATGTGTAAAGAGCAGCAAGAGCATAAGGGAAGGGAAATGTACCCAAGAGTAGGAGGGAGGCTGATGGGTTCTACAGAGCAAGTAGAGTTTGAGTAGGAATTTGCCAGGAGGACACTTGAGAGAGTAGCCTGAGACTCTTGATGTTGATGAGTCAAAGGAACCCTAGGGGTTTCCCATCTAACCATACTTTGGTGGGAATCTTTAGCTCATGGCCTTTTTTCTGGGCTGGATCTCCAGGGTTAGGGACTGTGAGGACACCTTCAATCTGAATTAAAAATAACCTGAAGAGGGGCACCTGGGTGGCACAGTTGGTTAAGCGATCGACTTGATTTTGGCTCAGGTCATGATCTCACGGTGGTGAGATTGAGCCCTTAGTCGGGCTCCACACTCATCAGGGAGTCTCTCTAAGATTCTGTCTCTCGCTCTCCCCCTTCTCTCTTGTGCACTGTCTCTCAAATAAATAAATCTTAAAAAAAAAAAAACCCAAGAGAAATGATCTGAATAATATATAGTTTTGGAATTTGCAAACTAACTATGAAAAACCATAGCTCTTCCTGAGAGTCTCTGTGATGCACCAGGGTATTCTTATCTCATAAACCAGGAAGAGCAAGCCTGTTATTCGTAACTAGAGTTAGGTAGAAAACAATGTCTTCTTACTCCCTTTCCATTGTACTGGCTGTTTTTCAAGATATTATTTAAAACGTGTTGAAAGGGGCACCTGGGTGGCTCAGAGGGTTAAGCATCTGCCCTCAGTTCAGGTAATATCTCTGGGTCCTGGGATCCAGCCCTGTGGTGGGCTCCCTGTTAGCGGGGAGTCTGCTTCTCCCGCTCCCTCTTCCTCTCCCCCTGATTGTGCATGCTTGCTTGCTTGCTTGCTAGCTTGCTCTCCCTTTCTCTCTCAAGTGAATAAATAAAAACTTTAAAAAAATAAAAAATAATAAAATGTGTTGTAATATTCTCAGACAATTTAAGAACTTCCATCTCTACTATTCATGGAATATTATCTAAACAGACAATCTAGTTTGTAAAGATACACATTATACTACATTTTATCTTTATATTATGAAAAATATTTAAGACTTGCTTATTTAACTTGTATTTTAATATTTCAGATTGTGCTCATAGAATATCTGAAATCAAAATTGTATATTAACTTGGGCATATCCTCCTATAAACATAGATGTACTTCTGGCCGCCTAAATGTAGTAAGAGTGCACAAGTAAATTGTCACCTCTGTGGTCATTCAGCATTTACTGAGCTGCTCTTCTGTGGGAGGGTCCAGCTCTTAGGGAGCTCACAGTTTAGTATGAGAAGTAGTATTAGATGTTGAATTAGACTTGCACACTAGGAAGGAATGAAATCATCTGCCTGGGTTGGGAGTAGAGGGATGGGTTTAGGGGTTAGAAAGACAGGATCAGGCTGCCTTTGGTCCTTACAAAATTCATACAACTAAGGCTTTCATGAAATACCTCTCCTCTTTCTTATAATTACTTAATTTACTTTTGAGTTATTTTGAAGCAAGAAAGAACTAGATTTATCTTCCTTATCTCTTACCAAGTAATTATAAGTTGTTTGGCTTTGTACAAATCGTAACATCTGTCTGAACTTTTGTTTCTTTATCTTTAATAATGGTAATAATAGCTAATACTTATATAGCACCTCTTATGTGCCAGGCACTATTTTTTACACTCATTTATTATTTTATACATCATTTATTCTTTATATCAAACCTTTGAAATAGGCACTATGATTACCTCCATTTTATATATGAGAAGGAAACAGACATGTAGTAAGGTCAAGCTAGTAAGTGACAGAGCGAAGACTTGAACCCTCAGAGACTGGCTCCAGAGTATGTGCTCTTAAGTAAGTACTTATGCCATACAGCCTTGCAGTTCTTTAATCGTACTTACATGCTACGTGCACGTGCTAGTGATCTACACATGATAATTTGTCACTTAATGTTTGTTTCATGGTAACAGAGGTATTTCGGGGATGGAAGATAATGCAGTTGTTATTTGGTATTTTAAATGGGAACATGTTATTTTTCCTCATGAAAAGATTTTGTGATAAAATGAAAATAAAGAACTAAAAGTTATTTAGAGATTTAAAAAATAACTAAAACATAATAGTCTTAAGAGAAATGCTTTCTTAGTCATTATGTGGGAGGCTAGAATTGCAGTATATTTTCTTGACGAAAAGAAAAATTAGAATAAACACTATCACAAAGAAAGAAGAGCAAAGGATATGTGAATTTTCTTGCTAATTGGGTGGGGAATAAGAGTCTGTAGGCATTCTGTATTAAAATACCTAGTCTGTCTGTGTGGGATAAATGCCGTTTCTCTTCTTAATCTCACATACTTTGCACTGATGTTTGAAAAGTTATGATGCCCAGAGGGTGAAGAACAAGCCTCGTGAGTTACAAAATACAAGAAGCATTTGCTCTCTTAATGTTGGTCCTGATAGGAGTTTAGATCACAGGCTGCTACTGTTGTTATTTTATTAAGTAGTTTTTAAAAACAGTTTATCGAAGGTCAGCCATCCCATCTGAATCCTGTCCCACCTGCTCGTAATTCATGGCACTTCTTGTTGACTTTGTTAAAATGTTAATATTGTTTTTCTAATAAAAACTCCAAATAAATAATAAATACGTATGTGTGATGGGAGGAGAATTTTCTCATTGAAACAGATGTTGGGAGCATTGACATGGTACCCTGCCCTCTCCGTTCTTGTGACAGGGAGACCCAGGTTCGATGATTCCGGTATCCTGAGCACATTGTGCCTCGGGGATTTTGACCTGCTGCGTACTCCCTGAGTGTGCCAGGTGCTCTGAAGCCCCTGAAATTCCGCACAGCGGCCCTTGTCTGCTTCCGTCTGACCGACACACCCTATCACAACTCAGCAGTGCATGTTTTTCCCCTTTTGAAAGTATTTCCAGCTATAAAGCCAGACTTGAGTTAGAGGCCAGTTCTCCTCATCCCTCTCTGTATTCACATAATAGTCTCCT
The DNA here is from genome assembly GCF_003265705.2 of Callorhinus ursinus. NCBI lineage: Eukaryota > Metazoa > Chordata > Mammalia > Carnivora > Otariidae > Callorhinus > Callorhinus ursinus. Next base: position 69,039,869 of record NW_027397069.1, read on the forward strand.
GCATGTGGCTTTCTCGGAGTACATTGAATTTTAATGATGGGTTTTCTTAACTCTCCTTTTCCTACCTCTCCTGTCTCCTGGTTCAATGTGTAGCACATACTAGAGACTATAAATATTTACAGAAGATATAGACAGCTGCTGCCTCTGCAGTTGATTTTTAACCCCTGGTGCTTCTGGGGAACCGGAGGGAAGCATTCCTAGCTGGCCTTGCACTAAACTGGAGAGGCTGTTCTGAGAGTCTTAGGGTTGGAGAGGAGACAGACATACACGCACACACAAATTGCTGTTTTGAGCAAGCAAGAACAGATCAAAGTGTGGAATAATATGTGGTGGAATTGTTATTTATATCACATCTTATCGATTTAATTGAGTTACAGTGGGCTTTTTCCTTTAATGCCTTAAAACAGTATTGCACTTTATGGAACTTGCACAGATGTTATTTGTATATGCTGTGTAGTTTATCTTTCTATAATCTGTGCTATATAGAGAATATTTAAATCATACATATTCTGAAATCCATTTTTTCCAAATATAGTACAGGGCAAAGGTCATTTTTTAAATAGACACTGAATTATCCTTGAGGCAACATTTCAAAGACACAGTCTTTGGTATAGCAATGTAAATCCATAAAATCAGAAGCAAAGAACCATGACTGGGATGACAGATGCAAATGTATTGCATAATATACCTCAATTTGCATTATTAGCTTGCTGTGTAGATTAATTGGCTTTAAAAACTACCATTGAGCAGTGAAGTATTGGAGGATTTCAGTAAGTAAAACAGATTGATTCTTTCTTATGTCACACTATATGCAGCATCTTTTGCTTTTAATCACAAGTTCTTTTTTCACCAAGAACTTGGCAATGTAGCCAAGTAGCTTAGCCAGCTAGCAAATTAGTTAGGTTTTTATGACTAATTTATCACCTGGTCTAAATTTTATTTTACCTTTTACCTAAAAAAAGAAGTTAACTAGTGATACTATATTGATAACTTTTAGCCCCCCTTGATTGATACTAATTACATTTTTGATTTGTTTTGTTTATCTAGAACAAACCTTGATTCTAGTCAAATACATCACTGCCCATTAAAGGAAACCATACCTGAAGTGGAAGTCTAACGTATGAAGATACAGAAACTGCTTTGGTTGATTCAGAATGGGAACCACAAGTGATGAGATGGTGTCTGTGGAGCAGACCTCCTCCTCCTCCTTCAATCCTCTGTGTTTTGAATGTGGCCAGCAGCACTGGACAAGAGAGAACCACTTATACAATTACCAGAATGAAGTAGATGACGACCTGGTCTGCCATATTTGCCTTCAGCCTCTGTTGCAGCCACTAGACACCCCCTGTGGACACACGTTCTGCTGCAAGTGCCTCAGAAACTTCTTACAGGAGAAGGATTTTTGTCCATTGGACCGGAAAAGACTCCACTTTAAGTTGTGTAAGAAGTCTAGTATTCTAGTTCATAAGCTTCTGGACAAATTATTAGTGTTATGTCCATTTTCTTCAGTGTGCCAAGATGTCATGCAACGCTGTGATCTGGAGGCACATCTTAAAAACAGGTAAGCAAAAAATATGAAGGAAAGAGAAGTAAAGTCTAGGTTTTATAAAAAGGTTGGTCAGACAAAAACTTCATAAAGAGTATCAAGGCATCAGTAAGTAAATGGACAAATCAAATACAAGAGAGACAATAAGTTGTGTGGAACAGTATTTTACATGGTGATTTCTCAAAAACGTAGTTACAAAAACTTCAGTGAAGAAGTACCTATTAATATTTTTGCTGGTATAATATGAAGCTGTTACATTCATATGGGCAGCAGGGTATAGTGATAGACTTGTTTCCAAGGCAGTTTGGGAGTTTGTTTCAAAAATTGTGAATGTGAATATCCTTTTATGTAGCTTGTTATCCTAAGGAAATAATCCAAAAGAAGGAAAAATTATGTATAAAGGTGTGTTCACTGCAGCATTGTGCATAGTTCAATAAATCAGAGTCGATCTAATTAACAGTAGGGAAGGGTTAAAACTACCGTAGTACATCAACTCCATGGGATATTATGCAGACAATACAAATGGTAATTTTGTTGCGATGTGGAAATGAGGGTACTGATTTTATTTACTAGAATCTTATAAAGAATCTGTGTTCAAGGACTAGACTGAGTAAGAACTAGGGGTTAGAAACCTTAAAGCATTCAATGGAGAGTTTTGTTCTAACAAAGCTTTTTAAAAGGTCAAGTAATTTATTGAGCTGATCAGTGAGTTTCATAATTTGACTTTGGTGAAAAACTTGAGTTTTAGAATTATTTATACCCTTAGGAAGGGTTAAAATACATCTCATGTTTTATGTATGAAGAATCATATAATATGACAGAAATAAATGTGTTGATTTCTAGATTTCAGAGTTCAGCCAGTTGTGCAGTAGAAAGCTGGGATTGCTGTGAAAAAATTCACAGTACAATATATGGGGTATCATAGAATTGACGGAGATTATCTAATCTTATCCCCTCACTTTACAAATCAGGAAACTGAATCACAAAGATTTAGAGCTAGTTAATGGTATAGTTAGGCCTAAACTTCTAATATTCTTACTTACCATTCTAATATACTGCGCTGACTTGACCACAGGTCAAATCGTGTTCCCTACTGCTGTGTGGTAGTAAGTTTCCTATAGACATGAGTATATGTGGTCCTTCTGTTCCTAAATATCAGTGTTATAAAATGAGGGTACTCATTAGAAATTGTTAAGATATATGAGAAAGAACAAGATGTTATTACATTGTCAGAAACAGTAAGATTAATAGAAAAGGTTTAAATCTAAGCTGTATTGTCTAGTAAGAGGTAAGAAAACGTGTAGGGTAGGTACAGAGACTTGTGAAAGTGCATGTGGCCTTAGGTTTCCGTGTGTCCTCAGTCACCAGCAGGTGTAGGATCTGAGCACGACAGCAGAGACCTGGTGCAAATCGATGCCGGACTTGTGAATGTGGTCTTCTCGGTGGGGCCTACTTACTGAGGTTGAGGAATATCTTAGGCTTGCCTTATTTCTCTCAGTTGGACTTTTCTTTTTAGGGGATAGTTTTCTTCTGTGACTCTTTTACGAACATTAGTTATAGGATGTCAGAAGAACTGAACAAAGTCTCGGTTCAGTTACCAATTATTTTGTGAGCAGTGAGATAAATGTTGCACAAATATTTGGGAACATTCACTTAACTAAAATGCCTACAAGAATTTAATATGTAATTGAAGTATCATTAGTATTTTGGATCAAGCAGTTTATGTTGATGATATAAAAACTTTGGGACAGCAAACTCCTTTCATTTGTAGGTTGATAAAGGCTAAGCAGTCATGCCCAGTTGCAAGTTCCATTTTCCAAGTAAGCTTGTTAATATTTGAGCTACTCGTTCAGTCATTTCCAAACCATCTTAGGCCTGTATAGTGAATGATAGAAAAAGTGAACAATTGAAAAAGGTGAATGATTTGAAAAGGTAAATGACTTGCTTGATATAAACAGCTAAGAGTGATTATTGACTATGAAAAATAAAAAGGGAAATTATAAAGTATAATTTTTATATCCCATTGGAAAAGACATGGGTGGAACAGCCTGACCTTTCTCTAGTTTCTCAGTTAAAAATGTTGATGTTAAGTAGTCTCCGCAAGCTGAGAGCAAGTTAGAATCTAATGCTGGGTTGTATATTGTCTTTACGAGTCTTTGCATCCCTTTGCCCAAAACCGACACTCAGCTAACATTTCTTCAATTAAATTGTTAATCTACGTTCTGGTTATCAGTTGCTGAGAAACTAACCACCCCAAATATAGTGACATAAAACAAGCATTTGATTCTGCTCATGGATTCTGTGAGTCAAGAATTCAGCCAGGGCACAGCAGGGATGACTTGTCCCTGTTATGTGTTATCTGGGCCACAGCAGGGAAGAACTGAAAGCCAGGGACTACAACATTTGGAACTGCAGAATCTACTTCTGAGATGGCTTCTTCATTCACATGTCTGGCTCCCTGATGGAGATAACCAGAGACACCGGCTCAGCTAGGAGAGCCTACAGGCGGCCTTTCCAGCATGGCAGTCTCAGGGTATTTAGAGTTTTTACGTGGCATTCAGTGTTCCAGTGAATAAGGCAGAAGCTGCATGGCTTTGTATGAACTAGCTTTGAAGTCACATAGCATCCCTTATGTCACTCTGTTTGAAGCAGTCCACTCAGATTCAATGGGAGAGGGGGCGTGGGCTTCACTTTGTGATGGGAGGAGGTCAAACATTTGCAGCCGTGTTTTAAAACCAACACAGGCAACTGAGTGGTACCGTGAGTCACAGAATATGATTATTCTGACTGTGCCATCTCTGCACACAGTCTCACTCATCTGATAGAAATTGATAAGTTTCATTAAAATTCATAGAATTTCAGGGGCACCTGGGTGCCTCAGTTGGTTAAGCATCTGCCTTTGGCTTGGGTTTGTGTTTGGAACATTCTTACCAGCATACTTTTCTTATGTATAATGTAAAAAGCAGATATATATTTGCAAATCATATACCTTATGAGAGTATTCAGAATATAAAAAGAATTTTTACAACCCAACAAAAAGGGCAAGTAACCCACAGTTTTAAATGGGCAAAGAATTTGAATAGATATTTCTCCAAAGAAGATTATTTAAATGGCCAATAAGCATGCAAATGAATGCTCAGCATCAGTAGTCCATTTTTTTTTAAAGATTTATTTATTTATTTGACAGAGAGAGACACAGCGAGAGGGGGAACACAAGCAGAGAGCGTGGGAGAGGGAGAAACAGGCTTCTCGCCAATCAGGGAGCCCGATGCGGGGCTCGATCCCCGGACCCTGAGATCATGACCTGAGACGAAGGCAGACGCTTAACGACTGAGCCACCCAGGCGCCCCTTCAGTAGTCCATTTTTATAATGGGTTGTTTGTTTTTTGTCAGTTGTAAGCGTCCTGTATATATTCTGTATACTAGAGCCTTATTAAATATATGATTTGCAAATATTTTCTTTTGTTCTCTTGATTGTCCTTTTACTTTCCTATGCCCTTTGAAGGACAGACGGGTTTAATCTTAGGAAGTCCAGTTTCTCTGTTTTCTTTGTTTGCTTATGCTTTTGGTGTCATGGCCAAGAAATCACTGCCTATCCAAGGTCACAAAGATTTACACCTGTTTTCTTCTAGGACTTTTATAGCCTTTGATCCATTTTTAATTAATTGTGATTAGAGATCATGCTGTGTGTAATTCAGTCCTTTAAATTTAATTGAGGCTTTTTTTTATGACCTAGCACATGGTCTACCCTGGAAAATGCTCCATGTATACTGAAGAAGAATGTGTTTTCTGCTATTGGTGGGTGGAGTATTCTACAGATGTCCATTGGGTCTGGTTGATTTGTAGTGTTATTAAAGTCTCTCTTTTCCTGTTCTTGTCGGTTTGTTCAATTCATTATTGTAAGTGTGGTATTGAAGTCCTAAACTATTGTTGAATTTTCTGTTTCTCCTTTAATTCTGTCATTTTTTCCTTCATGGACTTTGAGGGTCTGTTGTTAGTTAGGTTTATAATTGTTAACAGCTTCTTGATAAATCGAACCTTTCATCACTGTAAAATTGGAGTATTTAATTTATTTGTATTTGGTGTAATTACTGATCAGGCAGGATTTATGTCTGCCATTTTGCTGTTCTTTCATTTTTTTTGTTTGTTTCTCTGTTTTTCTGTTACTTCTTTTGTGTTAATGTGTATTTTCTAGTATTCCCTTTTAATTTCTTTGTCATTTCTGTTCATATGTATATATTTTAATTGTTTTCTTAGTGGTTGCCCTGGGGATTATAATTAACAATTTATAACAGTCTAGTTCAGATTAATACAAACTTGATTTCACTAGAGTACAAAACTCAGCTCATAGATAACTCTGTTCCTTCCCCATTTTTTGTGCTGTTACTGTCATACAAATTACATCTTTATGCATTATATGCCCATCAAAACAATTATAATTATTTCTTTGTTCAGTTGTCTTTTAAATCAGATAGGACAAAAAAGTAGTTATGAACTAAAAACTACTTTTATGCTTTTATGTTTATGTAGTTACCCTTACCAGTGCTCTTCATTTCTTTGTGTGGGTATGAGATACTAAGTTCCTTCCATAGCAGCCTGAAAGACTTCCTTTTGTGTTTTTTTGTAGGGCAGGTCTGATAGCAACAAAGTCTTCATCTGGGACTGTCTTCATTTCTCCTGTTTTTGAAGGATGGTTTTTCTAGACATAGGCTTCTTGGTGAACAGTGTTTGTTTTAGCACTTTGTGTTATCTATAGCCTCCTGGCATCCATGGTTTCTGAAGAGAAATCAGTTGTCAGTCTTATTGAGGCTCAGATGTATGTGTTATGAGGTACTTTTCTGTTGCTGCTTTCAAGATTCATCAAATTCAGCAAGATTTTGGTCATTATGTCTTCAAATATTGTTCAGCCCTCTTCTCTCTGACTTTTTGTGGGACTCCAATTCTACATACTACTAGTAATACTCTTGGTAGTATCTCAGAGGTCCTTGAGGTTCTATCCTTTTTTTTTTTTTTCCATTGTTTTTCTTTCTGTTCCTCAGACTGGATAATCTCAATCGACCTATCTTTGAATTCATGGATTCTTCTGCCTGTTCAAATCTGCTGTGAATACATTTATTTATTATACTTTTAAACTCAAGAATTTCTATTTGGTTCTTTACTATAACTTTTATTTCTTTGTTGACATTTTTATTTGGTGAGACATCATTCTTAGGTTTTCCTTTACTTCTTTAGGAAAGATTTTGTCTGTTCTTTGAACATATTTGTAATACCTGATTTAAGTCATTGTCTGCTAAGGCCAATGTCTAGGCTTCCACAGGGATGGTTTCTGCTATTTTTTCCTATATATGGGCCATACTTCCTTGTTTCTTTGCATGTTACTTAATTTTGTATTGAACACTAGACATTTTTAATAAACTCTCTGGGCATACTGTTCCTACTGAGATTCCACCATTTTCTTTGAATAAATGCACTCCAGATTCCTACAGAACTTTGACTAATTTCCAGAGCTCAGAAATAGTTGGTTCCAATGATTTTTGCCAGAATTCTCATTGCTTTATGGAGGAGAGGATTTTCACACATTCTTTTTTGTGCATTTTTATTTAAATTCTAGTTAACATACCGTGTAATTTTAGTTTCAGGTGTACAATGTTGTGATTCAGCACTTCAGTACAGCACCCTGTGCTTATCACAAGTGCCCTCTTTAATACCCATCACCTATTCATTTTTTATTTTTTTATTTAAATTCTAGTTAATTAACCTATAGTGTAATAATGGTTTCAGGAGTACAATTTAGTGATTAGTCACTTACATATAACATCCAGTGCTCAACACAACATGTGCCTTCCTTAATCCCCATCACCCATTTAACCCATCCCCCCTGCTCACCTCTCTCCATCAACCCTCAGTTTGTTCTCTATTGTTAAGTCTCCTATGGTTTGCCTCCTTCACTTTTTTTCCCTACCCCTATACTCATCTGTTTTGCTCTTAAAGTCCACATGAGTGAAATCATATGGTATTTATCTTTCTCTGACTGACTTATTTCGCTTAGCATAATACACTCTAGCTCCACAGACATTCTTAATCTACCATTTTCACTGATAGCACTTGAACTGATTTTTGAATATTTTAATTCGTAACAAGTTTTATCATTTTTCTTGGTTTTAAGATGCTCATGTTCTTTGAGTTTCATTAAGTACCTTACCTGGGCATTGTGCTGGTACTTACTGTAAATCATTTCATTTTAATTCTGCTGCTGCTGCCACCACCACCCACACCACCTAACTATACAGTGTGTTCTGTTACACTGCATGTTTCCTAGAATCGTTGTTATATCAGGAAATGATGCTACTATATCTTTTTCTTTCTTTCTTTTAATTTGATGCTACTGTATCTTAAATCAAGTTAGTTCAATGTAATTTTCTTCCTAAAGAGAGCCAGAATAGTGGGAATAGAAGTATAACACCTTCAGCAGGAAAGGAAAGGAAACGTTGGCTCTGCTTGCTGTAAGAGCCTTTTGGTTTTATTTAAGACAGTTAAAAGACACATCAGCATATAGAGATACCTCCATAGGGCGGTGTGGCCCTCAGCCCGTGGCACATCACAGTGTCCTTTGTAAGGGGCAGCCCGCTGTCTCAGAGCTCCCCTTCCGGCTGCATTGTGTCAGCACATGCCTACTCTGATCTCATTAGCTGTTGTATGCATTTCTTTTCTATTTTTATTCCTTTTTTCCCCCCAAAGCATTCATTTAATCATATAACAGACATGGATACAATGGTATGAAGGAGAAGAGTGTATCAAAACCTTTTTGCTTTTATTAAAGGTTTTGACAATGAGAGCTTTATAAAATGTCATTACATTCCATTTGTTATACAGTAAACCTCTACTTCTAAGTCGGAGACACATGCCATTTATAGCAACCATTTTAATGTGTAAAATAATTCTGAATTCTTTCTATAAAAATGTGTGGCTAAAATATGAAACACCTTTGCAACAAAATTGGCAATGTAACTTAAGTAAGATTTCAGAAGTGTCCCCTGGAAAAAAATGGGAATGTTTTCTTTTGCCAGATAAACTCTAAACAGTTCAAGTTAAGGTACCATAAATTCGACCAGGCTAGAAAGGAACTTTGTGTTACTAGAAAAGAACATCGTGTAATGTGGATTTCTTCCATGTCAAACTGACAACCACTTAATGACAATGACTTACCATACATAAGAAAAATAGAATATGTTCTTCAGAAGGAAATGATATTACAGTATAATTCTTGTAAACAAATCTCTTATCGAAGTCTTGAATAGCTTCAGAGAACATTATCACAGAACGGGCAGAGATCATTTATATGACGTTAACGGATTCCTTTATTTTAGGTACCTTCCGTAAACAGAAACACACATCAAGTATAAACACTTGTAGAACTGATTCTCTTAATGAAACATTTCTTTACTACCACACTCAGCTCCTGGCTGCATTTGGATGCAGAGGTTTAACTCCTGCTAATCTGGACAAGCCAAGGTGGGGACTGATCTGGAGCCTTAGCAGACACTCCTGCCCCTGGGCTCCTGCTGTTGTTGCTACTTCCGCATACCACCCGTGGGACCCGCCTGGGTTTTCTGCTTCCTGCTGACAGACTGAGTATTTGTGATGGTTTCCTACAGGCCTTCAAAGTACTATACTTGGATTTAGCTTTCTTCTCTTTTTTTTTTTTCAGCTGGGGATTTTATCTTCACTTCTTAATTTCTTTAGTTTTACTCTTTCTCATAGGGACATCTACATCATGTCTTCACTCTCACAAAAATCAGAATCACCCTCAGACTCTTCACCAGTTGCAGAGTCTAGTTCAGAGTCATTCGCCCTGCCCCCACCACTGTGGGTCTTCCTGGGTCATACCCTGGCATGCACTGCTGCTTTTCTTTTCCGGGAACACTGTGAAAATCCCCTTCCTCTGGAATCTCACCCAGATCTAAATAATCACTGGTTACACAGCAGTTGGAGATATGGGGAGACTTAGTCATTGTTCTGTTCACTGTTGCCCATTTTCCTTTGCTTTTATCTTGAGCTTCCTCCACATCCACGGTGACTATTGAGTTGCATCACCGATAGAGCCAGTATGACTCTAAGTCTCTCTGGCAGGGCTTTTCATCCAAAGCCATCCTTTTCTAGGGGTTTTCTCTTGTAGTGGAATGTCTTTTTTCTGGAGACTCTTCAGTTTTAGGTTTTGGTGTTTCTAGTTCTTAACTCCTCTGGTGTTATTCTGGGCTTCTTATTTCAAGGTGCAATTGCAGAAACAAAATCGTCACTGCCGTCAGAGTCCTCAAACTACGAGTAATTGGTTTGTTATGCCTCGCGGGCCGCAGTGTGGCCCCCTTCAGGGCTGGAAACATGCAGCTTTCAAGGTCTTGTTGGCTGCAGTGCGGTTTCAGTTCCCACCCACAACCAGACACCGGAGCTCTGCACCCCCTGCCACCAGTCCTCCAGTGATTACCAGCCATCCTGGTTCTATTCATTGTTAATATTTTCTATACTAGCCTCCTGCTACATTGACCTACCTGCTTGAATAATCCAAGTTAACCCCAATGCCAGTTGCGGTTTGTGGTGTTTTTGCTAAATTCTCCATTTAAAAAGATGCATCCGTTTTGTTGTTTGTGATTTTTGTTTGCTTTTTAATTTTCACTCAGGACTTTCTCATACTCTCTGGTTGTGCTTCTGGACACCACTTTGTGGAACAAATTCACTTTGGCCTAGAAAAAGAACTCCATAAGAATGAATTTAGCAAAGGGGTGCCTGGGTGGCTCAGTCAATTAAGTTTCCAACTCTTGGTTTCGGCTCAGGTCATGATCTCAGGGTCCTGGGATCAAACTCCGCATCAGGCTCCACGCTCAGCACAGAAGTCTGCTAAAGTTTCTCTCTCCCTCTCTCTCTGCCTCTCCCCCGCTCTCTCTGCCCCTCCCCTGCTCTCTCTCTCTCAAGTAAATATCTTTAAGAAAACAAAGAATGAATTTAGCATGATGTAGTGGAAAGAGCAGATGTCTTTGGTATCAGATCTGAGTTTGTTTGGATTTTGACTCTGCAACTTAACAGCTGTGTGATGTTGCCTTAGTTAAGTGTCAAGTTTCCCATCTGTAAAATAGGGATAACAGAGTGGTTGTGAGGATTCAATGAAATATGGTAGATAGAGGGCTTTCCACAGTGACTGGCACAGATTAGACACTCAACAAATGATTCTTCCTTTCTCTTTCACTTCCAAGTGTTTACAGACTGGAGGAACAATGGCTTTGAGCTGTCTGTGGCTCCAAGCCTGCTCTGATTTACTCATTCCCTAACAGTCTTTTAAAAAGTAGTTCTTTTGAGGTATATTTCACCTATCATAGAATTCACCTATTTTTAAGATGTGCAAGTCAGTGGCTTTTAGTATATTCACTGAAGCATGCAGCCATCATCACCGAATGTTTAGAACATTTTCAAAGAGAAAGCCCATACCCATTAGCAGCCATTCCCTAGATGCCCACGTTTTGAATCGTCTATCCCAATCATCGTTTTCCAAGCCCAGTGAGTTTTAGGGTGCGGTTTTTAGAGAAGGCATGCACTGCGTGAGCAGACATGCTTGTACTGTAGTCTGGGCTTCTGCGCTCATGCCCGAGAGTGTTCTCTCTAAGGTGACCATGACCTTTTAACCGCCAAGTCAGAGAAACGCTCTTTGCTCCTTACCTTGTTGGCCTCTTCTGTGGCATTTGCACTGCTGGCCACTTTTTCTTTGTAGACACTTTGTAGACACTCTTGCCTCCCTTGTTTAGTTTGAAGTCTTTCTGTCGTGGTCTCCTCCTGGCTCGTTGTCCTGTCTCTGAGCATCTAGCCCGTCCGTTCAAAGGTGGGTGCGCAGCCCTCTGTAACCTTCCTCGGGTGCCGCACGAGCACGTTCTTCCATACTTCTACATGACACCAATTCGATACCTTTATCGAGTCCCTCTTAGCCATCTGCTGCCCCATTGGGATGGAAGTACACCTGTTTCTTTACCTCTCTCCAACGACTTCAGGTTTCCCTTTTTTTTTAAATTTATTCTTGCATAAGATGTTAGCTAGGCTCTCTCCCAGCTGTGTACATTCTGCTTGTGTTTCCTCCCCACTTCCTGTTCCTAGTCCATTTCCCTATCAAAGACCAGCTGTTTCCCATGTGGATACCAGTGTGTCATACGCATTTGGGGAATCGAATCTTTACCTGTATTTTTAGTCTCAAATATTTTTTTGTGATCCAGTTTCTGTCACCATTTTTTTATTGAATGAAATATTTTTTAAAATGCATTTCTCATTAAATCTGCTTACTTGACAAAAATAATTTTTCTCAGAGATACAGTTCTCCAAGATACTCATCAGGCCCTTGCAGGAACATTTCCTGGAGTGCTCCACAACAATGCAGAAGGAAACATCAGTTGTCCCCTTTCTTAACAAGGTGATGAGAAAACAAGGAATGAGAAAAAGCTGAATAAAGAAATTCCATAATGATCTTTTTCAAGAACTTGAAACCCACAACTTATCTTAGTTTGTGAGGGGAAATGTATTACTTTTACAGTTAAGAGATAGCTTTCAGTTTTCATTGAATTTAATCCTGTACTTAATTTTTAATGAAATTTTAGATTTTTAAAAATATTGTCGTTGAATGAAGTCTGCAGCCCTAGATGCAAGACCACCATCCACTGTATGCAACCTCTTGGGCCTTTGCTGTGCTTTCCTACAAGTGGCAGAGCTTCAAATGTATTGCTACTCACTAATAAATGAATGTATATCCTTGGCTGTGAGAGCTAAAAGACACAGTGTCACTCAGGGTCAAGTCGGGATGCAAGAGCACTTTGTGGAAGAAGTCTGCTGTTTCCACTCCTGTGGTTAAGCCGTTTGACCTGTGAAAAAAGGGTTATGTAATCAGAATTTCAGAATCATATTTGCAGTGTAGTATCAACTGTACCGGGATATTTCTAGTACTAGTATATATCTGAATACAGTTTTTTATTGAAGTATTCTTTGAAATACGCACGAAGCCACCATGCCTTATGCCTTGTTTTAAATTTGCTCTGCAGTGTGGTAGGAACTTAGTTTGAGCAGAGGTTAAAATCAGGATTACATACTACATATTTTACAAATGGGAAACTTGACACTTAACTAAGGCAACACTCTTGGTGAGTTTTGCATCGAAGCCATGGCTATTCTGTTGTTGTAGCACAAGCTATTAGTCGTTTTTCCTTTCAAATCACCTGGGAACCACCTGATGGTCTCTTTCTAGATGTCCTGGAGCTTCTCATCGGAGACTTGCCCTAGAGAGGAGGAAAACTGGTAAAACTCAGACAGAGATTGAGAATGAAAACGGAACCCCTGTAATAGATCTACCAGGTACTTTATCACTTGAAACGGACTGTTCGGGGACAGGCACGGTGCCTGCTGAGCGCAATTTGACGTCAGCGTCTCTTCCTGTGTGGACTGAGGAGCCTGGCCTGGACAATCCTGCCTTCGAGGAGAACGCAGCCACTGACAGTATGTGCTCTTCACCTTGCTTTGGCTTTCATCCCTCTTTGCAAATCAGACATTTCCTTTCTTCCCACTACTCCCTATTACTTTCCTGACATGCGTTTTTTTGTTTTTTTTGTTTTTTTTTTTCCTCTTCAGAAAATAATTTTATTGAGCTAGGCTTCACATACCGCATACTCACCCTTTAAGTGTACAGCTCTAACAGTTTACAGTTTAGAAACAGAAGGTGAATCTTACCCTGAGGCTGGTTATCCTTCCCCCTGCCCCTCTTCTGTTGTAGTCCACGAATTCACTGGTCATTAATAGGCTGCTTCTTGTTTGTTTGTTTTGAAGCCTGTTGCTTCTTGACTAAGAAATCCACAACATCGAGAACAACAAAAGTAATACCTCAGCCTAAGTGCTTATTCTGTCAGGCACTGTGCCAAGCACTTGACATATATTAACTGATTAAATGCTTGTACCAGTACTGGATTCTTTTAACGGTGAGGAAACTGAGTCTTGAGAAATCAACTGGTCATTGTCCGAGAGCCAGGAAATGGCTGCGTACGTGTCTGACTCCAAGGTCATGCTTCTGACTATGCTGTCCTCTGGTAGCAGCCACTGATCTGTCTGTACGACCCAGCAGGAAATAGGCAGAGAGCCTCTAGTCATAGATCTTGGGCATATCTTGATAGTTGGCCCACGTCTTACTTTCAAATATGATTTTCTCTTATGAACATTCCAAATTTTGCTCCAAATCCAAATTTTCCCGGCCACGGCTATAACACTTTTTCCATCTCCTAATGCTCAGATCAAGACCCTCCTCTTCTTAGAGCTTAATCTGGTTACTCTGTCAACCACTGTGGTGATTGTATACCACAGAGTTCGTCTTTTTTTTTTTTTTTTTTTAATGTACTGCCTTGCATTATTTACAGTTGTTTCATGGGTCAAACTTTGATCAATTAGGACAAGATGACATTGTCCGTATTTTTCTTTATCAGATCACTGTGTCATCCCTAGTGATCTGATACATAGTGGTTATTTGTTGGTTATTTACTGATTACCTTTAGAAGAGGAAGTGTTTTGGTAATCTTAACCTATAGATGTTTTTTGTCATTCTGTTTTTCTTATCCAGTGGTATTGCTTTGTTATTAATCATCTATTAACATAAGGTGATCACTAATGATAGATGATAACTTACTTACCTGAAGATAATCAAAATATAAAATGTTGTTCTTTCCATCTATTTTTCTCTCTCTCATTTTTAACTTGGCAGCTACACAACAGCCAGTTAGTTTACCGGAAGGCGAAATTACGACGATTGAAATTCACCGGTCTAATCCTTATATTCAGTTAGGAATTAGCATTGTGGGCGGCAATGAAACGCCACTGATTAACATTGTTATCCAGGAAGTCTATCGGGATGGGGTAATCGCCAGAGACGGAAGACTCCTTGCTGGAGATCAGATTCTTCAGGTATCAATTTTAAATTATTTTGTTAACTTGCATCTTCTTTGCTCTTATTCATAAATTTAAAACTTAGGAAATTGTGGTACTGCAGAACCTGAATTATATAAAGGTAAGTTTTACTGTTTTTATATGCAAAACAGATCAGAATTTATCTGTAATTTCTCCGATTTCCCCAAACACATGGAATGTATTTTTTTCCTCCCTATCTTAAATTTGATCCCACGTGTAACTCAGTGCTTGGCTCTTTGGGCCAGCTGGATTCTTCCTGGCTTGGTTGGCTATTTCAGGGCCACCTTCACTGCTAAATTCTCTTGTCGCCTTGGCTGTATCCCTAGTCCAGTGTACCATCCATCAGTTAGCTTCGTTGTCTAACTTATCCTTCTCTACACTGATTACTGTAATCTAGAAAAGACAGATCATGCAGCACAAGTTACTTAAAACTTATACCATTGAACTTAAGATAGAATTTAGAAATCATGGCCACCTCTTGTTGGCTGTGGCTCTCAAATTTGTTCTCCTCCACAAATAACCTGACTCTGCACTAACCCTTGATGCTACCCTCTCCCTCTTCTCTTTAAGGAGAAAAAGCTACTCCAACAAAAGAACTAGCTTAGGACAAGATACTGTTATAGTAGAGGGCATGTTGACACTGAGGGGGTGGGGATGGCCAGAATTTTACTATACAGGATGAGAGTTTATGTGAAAATTGGCTTGCATATACGACCCAGATAAGTGTGATACTTGAAGTTAAAAAAAAAAAAATGGATATTTAGGAGAGAAGAAATAGTCATGAATGAGAAAAGATGTCTTCTAGGAACCCAAGCTCAAGGACTCTTGCCTCTTTCACCATCTGTTGGTATTCACCCCTTCCGTTTTCCCTGCCACCTCTCTGGTCTGTGCCCTCACTGCTTCACGTCTAACCCAGTAGAGTCAACATCCCTGCCTCCCTGCTGTCTGCTCTGAAATCCGGCACGACCATTGCCAGATTAATACAGCTGTGACTCTGCTTTCCTTGGGAAGATTTGACCAGAGGATCAAGTCTAGACTGATTAATCTAATAGGGTCGTCTGTGGTCTGTCACCTCAACCTTAACCCTTGCTTTTACTTTCAGCCATAGCCATTTGTGTATTGCTGAAACGTCATAGGCATGGTGCTCGGAGCTGAGGGTATAATTAAGAGCAGAAAGCAGCCCCTGCACTCATGGAATTTATAATCTAGCAGAGAAACCAGACCTAGCAATCTCCTCGCTTCCCTCCAAACAGCTTATTCCCACGTTCCAGCCTGTCCCCACTGTGCTGCAGCTTCGCCACATTCATCCTGAAAGCCCTGCCCTGCCATTTTCACCTGTTCAGACCTCTCCTCACTTTAGGTGCCGACAGCATTCCTTGCTTTTCTCTTCACCACTTCACACATAATCAATCACAGAGAAGTATTCAAATGCACTGTCTTTCTATGGTGATTGCCGCCACCTTAATGGTACATATTATGGTACAGACCTCCCACTGTGCTGTGCCTGGAGTAAGTGCCCAGGAAATATTTGCTGAATCAATAAAAGAGTGGATTTGGATATAATATCCTATCGGGAATAGCTGTCTCCCTCATTAAAACAAAACTTAGAACCTCTAGGATTTTTAGCTCTTCAAAAGAAATGTCCAGATGGGGAAAAAAGACTAAGTTCCCAGAGCAGCAAGGATTGACCTTTCCTTTCGGGGCTCCTGGCTTTGCATTCCCATCTGTATTCTGCCTCTTGCAGTATATTATTTCCGCTTCAACACTCCCCTCCTTCATTGCACTTAGTCTGGCTGACACAGACTGAACTTCCAGTGTTTTGTTCTTTACTAAATCCTAAGAGGAAATAGGAGAATACAGGAAGCATAACTAATCCAGCTTATATAAAATCCAGTTTCTGATCCAGCCACAGCTAGCTACTTACGGCATTACTGTGTTTGCTGTCATTTTATGATGTTAGTACTCTGGTTGCGTGAGGTTGGCACAGCTCTCTGGACACCTTGCCCTGTATTTTGACACCCTGGTGGCCAAGGCCAAAAGAACCAGATTGCCCTTTCTGCAGCTTACATAGTGTTCTTTTTTTCTCCACTTCTGGCCTTTCTAGCTATAATTTGAATATACATTTGTTTTTTTGTGTTTTGTTCTTTGCTACCAGCAGTGTGCCAGCTTTAGATACTAACATTTTTACACATTTCTCATTCTTTTTCTGAATTTTAAAGGTAAAAATAAATGCTTTGTTCTTGTTTGCATTTCTTTGAGTATAATTGAGGTTAGTTTTCGGGTTTTGTTTGCTAATGTATTTTGTCTGTAGGCTTTTTTACTGGTCTGCTCTGGAGAATTGTTTAATAACATAACTGAATCCATATACCTCAAATAAAAATCTAATTATCTGAAATTATTGGCTGTAATTTGGGGAATTAGCTCAAAGCTATAAATCTGCATTGTAGAAATTCCAGTGCATTATTATTGTTTATGGAGGCATACGTATTAATAACTCTAATAACGGCAATCTTAAATCCAATTTAATGATTTCAAATTGATAAGAAAACTATGAGCACATAACCTGATTAGTGAATTCACAAAGGGTCTCTCCTGTTGTGGGCCTGACTTCTCTCATTGGCCTTTGGCTGGTATGCTGGAGCCAATAAGTAAAGCCACACCACTTGTCCAAATATGAAGTATTTATGGTCATTCAGAAGGAAACACTTGGAAAGAAGGCTACTTGGTATTTTTTTACTACCTGGTTATCTTCCACTTTGTATAAGCTGCATAAATAATGCTGTGAGCCAATTTGAAAATACCTTAGAGTCATTAAAATGGTTTATTTACAGATGAAAGAGCTAGCTAGCCTGTGCTTTTAGTTTAGCAAACTAAATGTAGTAACAGTGTGTAGCTTTGGTTTTTCTGCCTGATACACATACACACACACACACACACACGCACACACGCATACACGTTACTCTATTAAATAACTTCTTTGAAAAGGAGAACCATATACCCTCAGGGCCTTTTGCTGTGCAGCATTTTGAGCAGTTTGAAGAGTAAAATACTGTAAGAAATTACATCAATATCACTATTAAAAATAATATAAATTTTAGAACATTATTAAGAGTAGGTATTTTCAAACAAACTGAGGGTTCTAGAGGGGAGGGGGATGGGAGGATGGGTTAGCCTGGTGATGGGTATTAAAGAGGGCACCTTCTGCATGGAGCACTGGGTGTTATACACAAACAATGAATCATGGAACACTACATCAAAAACTGATGATGTAATGTGTGGTGATTAACATAACATAATAATTAAAAAAAAAAAGTAGGTACTGTCAGTGTGATCTGAGTTGTCAGCGATTTATTCCCTTTTGGTTTTGAAGGAAAAGAATTGCAGTCATGTCTTGACTGCATTGGTACAAAATATATTTAGCTAAAGATTTGGTAGAGTTTACTATGTTGGTGCTATTTTTACAAAATCTAGAAACAGTATTTTATTTGGTCTCTGCTTTCTCTGAGTTTCACTGGCAACCACGCATTTGTGAAGGGAAGATCTTCTAATTGTAGGGTATTCCACAACCCACATCACAAAGATGATATGAAGCTACATACTTGCACGTGGCTATCGCTGGATTCCAGCCAGATGTTTGTAAAGTCATTTGACAGATGAGAGTTTAAGATAGAAAAATAAAAACCTAGAAATAAGTGGCTTTTTAGCTGAATAACCAGAAATGATGAGTTTTGACTAACAAATCCACGTCAGGCTGGTTTTTTAGAATCCGCCTTGAAGTTCTGTTCTTGACCCTGTGTTATTCAACTTTTTAATCAAGGATTTGGATGGCGACCAAATGCACAGATGTTGCAAACTTAGGAGAATAGCAAGTCTGTGTGTGATATCTATGATATTTGATGCCTGAATTTTAAAAGATGTCAACAGGCCCAAATCAACAAAATTCAAGTTACTAGTGCTCAAAACCATCAACCCTAGATGAATAGGAAGGGGGAAGGCCTTCCTTAACATAGATTCATGTGAAAAAGATTGAAGGATTTGGGTGATCACAAACACCTAACCCAGAGCCTGCCACATAACCAATGCTCAGAGAATGTTGATTTTACCCTCACTGTTGTTTCAGACAGATGAAGAGAGGAATTCTAATTGTGATAAATACTAAGAATTGTGCCAGCCCCTTCCTCTGACTAGGTGAATAATGGAAGCTGGGTGTATTTTCTTAGTGATGTTACATGTCCAAGGTCAGTCACTGTACTCATTTTAGGGCCATAAGGTTTAGTAAATAAATGTTCTGTGAGTACTGAGTTACGCTTATTGTATTAGATATTACACTTGAGTGCTGAACACTTAGAGTGAAACTGTAATTACCTGCTTTTCTTTGAAGTAAAAAATCACTGATCTGAGATCAGGTTGTGTACCTGGAATGTCCTTAAAATAAAACTCAGTGTATTTTTTCCAGCTTAAGTGTTTTTCATTTGGAAAAGCCACTTCAATCCAATAGAACTTCAGTTTCTGTTCTACTAGAACTAGTATTTCATTAGCCCTTGCCATATGCTGTTGCTGTCTCTGCATTCTCCTCCTGGTCCCGTGAAGTGGAGAGTAAACCCATCTCACCTCCGAGGGGACAGACACTCGGACATCCGTCCCGCTAGTACGTGGCAGAACCAAGGACTGTGATTCAACACTATCACTGAAGCCTGAGATGCTGTCATTCTCTACTTCATGCTAGTCATTTTGAGTGAAGCTTAGGAACTGTGTATTTTAAAACATCTTTGGAGTGCTTTTCTTTATAAATAATGACTGTATGTCATTTTCCAAAGTTAGTTTCTTTTGGAAATGGTGTATAAACATTTCTACAAGTTGAGAAAATAAAAGATCGTCACACTTTGGTCATAATTCTTGTCTTCCAGGTCAACAACTGTAACATCAGCAATGTATCTCACAACTATGCCAGAGCCGCCCTCTCCCAGCCCTGCACCACGCTGCACCTTACTGTGCTGCGAGAGAGGCGCTTTGGGAACCGGACGTACAGCCACTCCGATGGAAGCTCTCCACGGGAAGAGGTCTTCCACGTGGTCCTTCACAAACGGGACTCTGGTGAACAGCTTGGCATTAAACTCGTACGAAGGACCGATGAGGCAGGCGTTTTTATTCTTGACCTGTTGGAGGGGGGGCTAGCTGCACAGGACGGAAGGCTGAGCAGCAATGACCGAGTGCTCGCCATCAATGGACATGACCTGAAGCACGGGACCCCTGAGCTTGCCGCCCAGATCATTCAGGTACATGCCAGATGTTCATTCCAAATGCTCAGCCTTTATTACTGTATATCGATGTCTGTTTTCATAACATGAGAATCCCAAGGATATTTGATATTTCATCGGGAAATCAAACATGGCTCCCAAATCCTTCAAAATGCACAATAGTATAACTTCATTACAGGTAGAATCCTTTCTGGAAAACTGTATCCCTGTGGATGTTCAGCCTTGCTCTTTACATAGAGTGAAGGCTCCACATTTTCACATGGGTTTTTCATTTGCTCCCTGGGCTCCGCCTAGGCCCAGACATAAAAACGGGGGTGTCCACATTTAACAGGTGAGATAAGCAAAGCTTGAAGGAGCTATGGCTCCAAAGTTCTTACCTTACTTTCGTAATTTTCCCTCTCTGCTTCAGCTCCATACAAGTGGGGGGAAATAATTTTTTATTAAGAATAACTCTTGATCTCTATAGTGCCTTTTTTATAAAGCTTTCAGAGCATTTCAAACACATCATAACTTGTGTTCTTACAGTATATATACTGTTATTATTAGAAAAATTTTTTTCAATAAGAGCATTAATATAAAGTAGAAAATCATCCAGAGCAGATCTTCCGGTTCTGTAACCTGACACAGCATTTAACGAGATGGATATCTCCTACAGAGATAAGGTTGAAACAAAGATGTGTGTGGTTTTTTGTTTTGTTGTGTGTTTTTAAGTAAGCACAAGAAAACACTCTTACATAAAGGAAACCAAGCATTAACATAATGGAGCATCAGGAATTAAAGTAGGTCGATAGTCACTGAGAAATGTGTATAGTAGACAGAATTGAATATCAGTGAAGATTTAAGCTACTGTATAAGAAAACCCAAGTCTCAATCCCATTTAACTTACTCCTTTTCACAAATTTTTGGTTCATTATAACCATAATACACACACATGCGCGCACGCACACACGCGCACACACACACACCCGGTAGCCATATTGTATTAGGAGGGAGATTCAGGCATTGGTCTCATGTCACAGACTTGAGGTTTAAAAAAAGAGGATACAGATACCTCATAATATATATAATATCAAATATTATGTATTGCTCAAGTTGTTTCTTTGTGGAAAAAACTAAATCTTAACTATTTTAGATTCTAAAAGTAACACGTACTGCATGTCTAAAAAGGAGACTAATGAAGACAAAATACAGAAAATAAAGAAGAAAGTTAAAATCACATTCAATCTAAACTCCATAAGAAAGTGATGTTAATATTTTGGAGAACATCGTTACATTTTTCTGTAGAGGACTACAAATAAATAGGTACATATTTACGTAGATACTTACACATGCACTCATCTTGCAGATTCTCAGTTTGCCAACCTTTCTTTATGTCACAGTGTTGTGGACTTCTTACCCTGAAAATAGACTCATCATGATAGAGCTGTGTAGGAGGCATGTTGTACTAAAGCTTATTTAATCATTCCCCTATTGACAGACTTTAACGTTTTGTTTTCAAGTTTAAGACATTTTGCTTAACTTCCCTCTAGAAAGATCATAACAATATATACTCCCAGCAATAGGGCATACCACTTTTTTATGAAGTACAGGTATTGTCATTTAGGCATCCTGCATTTTTAAAAATCTTGACTTTAACAGAATTCTTTTGTTGTATTTGAAACCCTGAAGTGTTAGATGTGCTATTTAAAACTAGCCTAAACCAAAATGTAGAACCATCGTTTAAAGCTTATATGTCCACTTCCATCATGCGCCCAGAATTTTGTCTTTCAGGAAATCAAGAAAGATCAGGGATTTGTTTGTTAATGTTAATGGGTTTGCATAAGCAGTGGCCTTCCAATAAAGCTCAATTACTGATTATAGAGTATTTGGTGGTGGTGAGTGTTATGCAATAAAGCAAACAATTCTGTACATTGAAATGAGATCACAAAGGGGCTCCTCACGCTTCGCACTGTGTGATCTAATAATTGGAAGTGTCAGGATCTCAAATATCAGGATTCTAAATGTTCTACTTTGGCATTTACCTGTTAGATCAAGTCCCCAGACTCTGGCCGCATGTGTAGTGTTACTCTTTCAGTTATTTTGAAGAATTATCTGAAACTAGTTTAATGAAATGCTTGAATAAGTAAATGATTTTTAATAGGGCCTTAAGATTGGTTATCACTTGGGCCCCTGGGTGGCTCAGTCAGTTAAGCGGCTGCCTTTGGCTCAGGTCACTCCTGGGATCGAGCCCCACATTGGGCTCCTTGCTCAGCGGGGAGCTGCCTTCTCCCTCTCCCTCCGCCCCTCCACCCTGCTCTCTCTCTCTCTCTTTCTCTCTCTCTCTCTCAAATAAATAAATAAAATATTTTTAAAAAAATTGGTTTTCACTCATTTTCCAACTTGAGAACTGAAAATGGAGTGATTTCTTAACATTATTGACTATCATCATGGGGGAGGGTTCTACTTTCCACAATAGCTTCTTGAAAGCAAGCTGTCAGATTTTACCGTAGGAATTAATAGTAAACTTGGGAACTTGTAGTCATGACCAAGAATCAGCATCAAATAGATCAGGCCTGTACATTAAAAGCAAAGATAAAATAGCTTTAAAAAATACAATAGATGTGAATCTGTGTTTCAAATATAGATCTATAAATACAGATAATGGACCTCTAAATTCAAGGTGGTAGTCATAACCTCCAAAATAATTTAACATAACATTTGTGTGTGTGTGCACGTATGTGATATATATACGCACACAGTATGCAATGTACATAAATACTAATCTTGTTTTACAGGACCGTTGTTACCATTCTTTTCAGGACTGTTTAAGCTGATACCCTATTTTTAATTTAAACCTGTAGCAAGCAGAAACAAAGCTGTACATAGTTTCATTGATTATCACTCTCAAAGTAGCCACCCTGGAATTTATTTCAGAAGTCACAAAGGATTCTAATCCAGTTTTGAACCAGTTCTTCCTTTTATCTTCTTTCCTTTGCTCTCTTTGTCTCAGTGCTAAGGTCAGTCTTGCAGGGGAAAGAAGAACGAAAAGACAGTTACCCTTCAATTACCCTTTGACTGCTTTGCTTTGGTTATGTCCTTGGTATTTCCAGGGTTAGGGAAGGCCTACCCAAGAGGCCTGTGTTGGGTGTTTTAACTGCAGGAGTTTTAAAGTATTAGCTCCTGAAATGAACTCCCCCCTCCTGCCCCCACCCAGCAGGTGCCTGCTGTCACCACTCAGGTGAGGCTCTGGTACAGAGATGATAAGTGCACTGAAAATTATACTCCCTATAATTTTCTAAGTGAGAAGCATTATTAATGACTGGTGGTTATGTATGTGTGTTTTCTCTAGGCTAGTGGAGAGAGGGTGGATTTAACAATTGCTAGACCAGGGAAATCCCAGCCTGGTAACCCTGTCCGAGACGCAGGAGCTCAGAGTAGCAGCCAGCATCATGCACAGCCGCTGTATAACAACAGACCCAGCTCACATAAGGTGAGGCATTGTGTTTGCATGTTTTCATTCATCTACCCTCAAGGGTCCTTGTTACAAGCTGGTAAGATTTAAATGAGGGCTGTTACTCTGTTGGAAAAGATGAACTCAAGTGTTTGGGATGTGAAATGTGTATTTGGCTACCTGGAGAGTCACTGTACAGTCTCAGTTCCTCAGCCAGTAGGGGTGGTTTCTTAGTAAGAAGGTCCCCCTGCCAGGTGATTGATAAGAAGTGTTTGATCTTCTAGAAAAACTTCTTTGTTTGGTCCTTCTTTAAAGTGGGATTTATCTTGGTTTGCTCATTCAAATGTAACAATTGGTTGTGTGATTGAAAAAGCATAATGAAGACAATGATCGAAAAGTCCATACTTAGCAGTTGGGCAGGTTGCCTACAACAACAGAATTCTCTATTTGAATATTAAGCATAAATCATACATTCTGA
Source organism: Callorhinus ursinus (assembly GCF_003265705.2). NCBI lineage: Eukaryota > Metazoa > Chordata > Mammalia > Carnivora > Otariidae > Callorhinus > Callorhinus ursinus. Next base: position 69,063,550 of record NW_027397069.1, read on the forward strand.
TAGGTACATGCAAAACATGTAAAGCATTTCTCTTTATGTTATAGCTTATAGGAATACTACCCTAAATCATTTTAAATTCCCTTACGTTGAGCGTTTTCTGCATCTTTACTCTTTCACCACTTTTATAATATATTCCTAGGTCATTTATCTGTGCTGAGAATTTTGATGCTGTCTCACTTTAGATGTAGAAATCAAAAACAGTGGTACTTTACTGTGTTCTCAGTATTATTTACTTCATTTGATCTTTCATTTGAACTCAACTTCCACTAGGCCATTTTAAAGCAATGCTGTTTACCAACTGTGTGAAAATTGCACATAGGAAACTTCCTATAGTTTTTAAGTTGACCAATAAGTTTTTATTTAGTAAAGCAATTTAATTTTACTTGAGAATAACTTTAGAAGCTCATATTTAGCTTAAAGTGGCTTCTTAATGTAAGTACAGTTTGAAAGAGTACCTCTGGAATGTCACAGGTGCCCAAGAACGCATTGCTTAAAGGCACAAGTATTTTTGGCCCATTGGGTTTATCTGGTTTTCTGAGCTGAAGTATAGACTTGTCACTGGTCTTAGGTTCAGTTAATACTTCTAAGAAATTATAACCACAAACTTGTTAATTTTGAACAGAAGATGAAATGTGTGAAGGAAACCTCTAATTTTGCTTTCACAATGATGGCTATGAAAAGTGGTTATTGTTTCGCATAGCTGGTCCTTGCTTTACAAGTTACGTATATACACATATTCCTAACGAATTACAATGTGAGGCAAAAGTTGATCATTGAATCTTTTATATCAGTGAATTCTACAGTAATTTGAAATATGGGGGTCCGAAGACACTACAATTTTAAGACATTTTAAAAACTACTTAATCATTTCAACATTCATATAGAGAACTGTTTATGTCATTTTATTTGTTTTAGGCACATATATTTTTCTTTTTACTAATTCTTATTCTTTAATTTTATGTGGCAGTGTTTTAAATAGCAATGCTGAATTCTTCTAGGTACTCTACAAACCTGATTGGTTGGAACAACCACAAGAAATGTACTTTTAAGCATTAATTTAACAATTTAGTGTTAACATACAGCATTTGTTATGCCAAGTCCTGATTTAGAAAAATAAAGGTCTCCTAGGGAAAACAAACACAGATTCACCAAAACAATCTGTTCAGAGGATAATCATTGTTAAAAATTAAAGTGCACATTAGTGTACTAGTAAGCCTCTGCATAACTGCTTGGATAAACATTCATGTGGTGTTAAGCCCTTAGAAGTTTCCGTGAAGCGTACCAAGTGTAATCGGTGAAGTTTGGCTAAAATGCATACATCTCAGCCAAATAGAGGAATAAAACAACCGCCTCTAATTGATTAAATACCTGACAGCCAAAACTGCTGAAATAAATGTACTCACCGCTGAGTTTACCTGGATTGTCTTCAAAATAACATGGGTCTTGCCCAGATTTGCAGGATGCTAACATAGATGTCATAAGGTTGGCATACCACCTTTAGCCGTTTACAGGTTTTCTACGAGGTCAAAGTTCTGGGAACTCTAGGATGTTGACAATAAGTAGTTACCTTAATAAAATTTTAAGAGTATGGGTTCCAGGACCAGAGAAGAGCAGATGCGCCTGCAGCTCCAGGGCTTGATTAACAGATAGGTACCTGTCCACTCTGAAGTAGTGTCACTAAAGGAAATGTTACAATTCTGTTGTTGATATTGTTAATCATTTTAAAGTTATCTTATTATCTACAGTACGCTCTTACAGTTGATAAGTGTTAGGAACCTTTTGAGATATTAACTTCCATTGTTCCATTTAATGGGATAGTGCCCTTGTAGTGTGGATGCGTATAACCAGTATATACATAGTGCATCGTGCTATATGAACATACACAAACCATATATGAATACATGTATATGTATATACACATACTACATATGTGTGTGTATGTAATTTTTTTTTAACTTGAATCAGTTCAAATCCGAGTGTAGTCACATGTAGCTGTATAATATGGGGCAAATCACATCTTTCTAAGGCTGTTCCCTCATCTATAAAATGGGGCCAACAATAGGATTTACATTCAGGACCATTGTGAAGATTAAAACGAAATAATGTATGTAAAGCCATTCACTTTACACATATAGTAAATCTTCAATACATGGTAGTTACTGTTGCTGTTTTAATGTTGATGTTGCATATGTACACCTTGTTTTTTATTGCATTCTAATTAAAAAGAAAGGTGATGTTTTAAATTCTCCTTTTCTTCTAGGAGTGTTTCCATAAGTAGCAACAATAAATGTCAGTAAAAATTGCTTTTTCCTGAGAACATAGTTTGTTGGGAATTTTTTCTCTTCATTAACTTTTTAAAAAATTCAGTTACTTCATATCTTTGTAGCTTTCCATGAAGGTTTTGAAGATCACTTTGCACCTGTTTCATGATTGAGCATTCTGATAATCCTCATGAGTAAGAAACAGAAGAGAGATCTGTAGCTTTTTTCTGGAAGTTAATGAAATCCGCACTTTTGTACTATTCTGTCAGCATTTCTTTCAAAGAACAGAGGACAGAGATGGAAATAAAATTAATTGGCTTGTCTTCAGAATCAGAATGCATTCAGAATAAATTCATTATTTACTTTGGTAGAATGGATCATATCTTGGAGCCCAAGATAGTTATACAAATGATGTGCTTCTTTTATCTTGACTTCCATATGTCAGCAGTCCTGAGATTTTTCCGTTCCATAAATAGTCATATGAAAATACAGCAGTCCAAAGTTTGACATTGTGATCCCCAGTGTTTGGTGTAGTGTTTATACCACGAAGAACTGTGTATTACTTCTATAGTAAGTGATTTTAAAAATGACTTCATCATTGTCATGGTACTTTTTCCTTCAGTTTCCTTTACTTTACTTCAGCTATGTATTATGTATTATCCAATAAATTTTCCTCTCATGTGTTAGGATCTTAGCCAGTGTGTTACGTGCCAAGAAAAACACATTACGGTAAAGAAGGAACCACACGAGTCCCTGGGAATGACAGTGGCTGGGGGCCGAGGAAGTAAGAGTGGTGAGCTGCCCATCTTTGTGACCAGCGTGCCACCTCATGGCTGCCTTGCACGTGACGGCCGCGTCAGGAGAGGTAAGACAGGGCCGGGACCAGGTTCACCACATCTCCCTGCGTTCAGCTCATGTTTGAAAAAATAAGTATCTAGAAAGTTTTCTATTAAAACATGACTTTTTTTAATCCTTTAAAATGTCCCTTCATATATAAGTGTAAACCTCTCTGTAAGGTAGAAAAACGCCTAATGTGAAGGAAAGTTGCGGCAGTTTGATGATGTCTCCATTATTTTCTAATGTTTACTCAGATCATTGGATTATTTTCTGTTGGAAAAGACCCTCTAAAAGATTTAACACTTCTCACATCCTGGCAGACTGGATACTCTAAAGGACTATCTCACTAAAATAACAGATGTTGCTTACATGATAAAGTACCTATGTAGGAGGGGTCTCACAGAAGAGGTAGAGTGGAAGACAATCTTAATAAAAAGATACAGTTTTAGGGATTAACTCACTCATAATTTCACATTCCCTGCCCCACCCCACCCCCCACCAGTACTGTACAATTTGTAGAGGTAGGGGTGGTAGTAGTGAAAAGAGCTTTCTCCATACACTTGGTTTGTTCATATGGGAAAGTGAGTCTTAAAAGCTATTTTTCTAAGAATGAAGTTGGATCCCTACCTCCCATAGTATATAAAAATTAACTTAGAGTGGATCCAAGACCTAAAAGTAAGAGTTAAGGGGCGCCTGGGTGGCTCAGTTGGTTAAGCGACTGCCTTCGGCTCAGGTTATGATCCTGGAGTCCCAGGATCGAGTCCCGCATTGGGCTCCCTGCTCAGCAGGGAGTCTGCTTCTCCCTCTGACCCTCTTCCCTCTCGTGCTATCTCTCATTCTCTCTCTCTCTCTCTCTCTCAAATAAATAAAATCTTAAAAAAAGTAAGAGTTAAGACTTTTAGAAAAAAACACAAGCATAAAACCTCATGACCTTGGATTAGGTAATGGATTAGTCGGTTTTCTTAGATATGACATCAGGACACATGCAACACAGTAAAGAAAATAGATAGACTGGACTTCATCAAAATCACAAATTTTTGTGCTACCAAGGACACCACCAAGAAAGCAAAAAGATAGTGAAAGTGAAAAGATAACCCACAGAATGGAAGGGTATAGTTGCAGATCGTTATATCTAATGAAGGACTCCTATCTAGAGTACATAAAGAATTCTTACAATTCAGTAATAAAAAAGACCGATAACCCAGTTTTTCAGTGAGCAAAGGATCTGAATAGACATTACTCCAAAGAAGATACACAAACAGCCAAAAATCATATGAAAAGATGCTCAGTGTCATTAGATATTAGGAAAATGCACGTCAAAACCACTTCATACACAGTAGGATGAATATTATAAAAAAGACAGTAATATTGTAATATTAGCAAAGATGTGGAGAAATTGAAACTCTCAGACATTGCCAGTGGGAACATAAAATGGTCCAACTGTTTTGGATAACAGTTTAGCGGTTCCTCAAAAAGTTAAAATCAGGGTCACCACATGACCCAGCAATTCTGTTCCTAGAGAGATGAAAATGTACATCTCACCCAAAAACTTATACGTTATTTTTCATAATAGTCAAAAAGTAGAAATCATCCATATGTCCACTACCTGATGGATGGATCAACATGATGTATTATGTCCATGCAATGGATGTTATTTGGCCGTAAAAAGGGGTGAAGTATTTAAAAAAAAAAAAAAAAAAGGAATGAAGTATTAACACAAGCTACTGTATGGATAAACCTTGAAAAGATTATGCTAAGTGAAAGAAGCCAGTCACAAAAGACCATGTTTGGTTGCATTGATATGAAATGTCCAGAATAGGCAAATCTGTAGAGACATAAAGTAGAATAGTTCAAGTTTGCTCAGGGCTGGGGGCGGGGGGTGTGCAGCAAGATGGGAAGTGACTGCTAGTGAATACAGGGTTCTTGGGGGGAGGGATCTAAAAATGATGTGTGACGGTTACACAACAATGTGTTTGTACTAAAAACCAAAAGTTGTATACTTTAAAATGAGTGGTATATGAATTATACCTTCATAAGGCTGCAATTTTTTTTTTAAAAATGTTATTTGCCCAATTGTGGGATTTAGGGTAATTTTGTTTTCCAGGTTTTCTGCAATGAGAATGTTTTGTTTTCATAATCTGAAAAATAAGTGATGAATTGGGAGAGAAGAACTTTCCATAGGCTTTCTTGGTACCTACAAAACTAAACTTTTCCTTCCTAACCTTTTACATAATCCTCGTTGCCCTTTTTTTATTATATTACTTGGCAGGGCAACAAACACTTTTTTTTCTTCCTCAAGCAAGAGAAGATGTTCAAATCACAAGTTTCATTTCTTTGTGTGGTCCCAAGGATCTCTTCTCTTTAAGTATTCTGATATGTTAGCGCTGAGCAAACTATGTAGGGCTATCTTTATGTATAAAACTGTGTAACTATAAGACAGGATATATTACAAATTCATTTCTAAGAGCAAAGGATCAAATAATTTTTGAGCAGAAAAGAACTATAGAAATCACTGAAGCCCAAAGAAGAGAAATGAACATGCCCAGGTCCTGCACATAGCAAAATTAGGTCTAATGATTTGGACTTCCTGTCGAATCACAGTGCCTCAAGCCACACTTTTTCCTATATATGATGAAATTATCTTAAGGTTTTGAGTTGTTTTGGAATGTTTTCCATGAATTGGATTTTCCCTTGGTATCGTAACAATGACAGAGAAGTGAAAAAATTACAAATAACAGATGTACAGGGAAGATAATGACTTGGTAGCTCATCTCATTTTTCTTGTTTGTTCATTTGGACAGGTGATATACTGCTGAATATCAATGGCATTGATTTGACCAATTTAAGTCATAGTGAGGCCGTTGCTATGCTGAAAGCCAGTGCCGCATCCCCCGCTGTTGTCCTGAAAGCACTTGAGGTCCAGATTGTCGAGGAGGCATCCCAGGCCACTGAAGAGCAGCCCGGCACCTTCAGTGAGAATGAATATGACGCCAGCTGGTCCCCATCATGGGTCATGTGGCTTGGGCTTCCAAGGTACTGACAACGTTTTGGTGGTTTCATGGAATAATCGTAGTGACAACCTTTCTCAGTGTGTAACATGGTAAATTCACTCATCTGGGCGGGGGGAAGGCCCTAGTCAGAGATAAAAGTGGCAATGGCATATCAAGTTACAAAAGAAAGTGGTGTTTTTTTCTTAGAATATTATATTTTAAAAGGTAAATTTAAGGGGTGCCTAGGTGAATCAATCAGTTAAGCATCCAACTCAGGATCTCAGCTCAGGTCTTGATCTCAGGGTCATGAGTTTTTAAAAAAAAATTTTTTTTTAATTTTTAAAAAATTAAAACATTCTTAAAAAATGTAAGTTAAGTTTAATAATAAGAACTAGGCTAAAAAGACTTACTATATCTGTTTGTAAAAATGAATAAAGCTGTTCTGTCCATTCCTATTAAGGTTCTCAAGTGGACCAGCCATGTTCAGTCTCTTGCTTTAGAAAAGCTGTCATTTACCACCATGCATTCCGATACATGCTTAGACTTCATGTGCACTTTTCACCAGAAAAACCAGGTCAAAGTGTGTGGCCTTTCCCTACTCCAGAAGCTTTTCTAAAACCCCTTTCTTAATCTTTTTAATTCTCCCTAAAAAGGCAGGTTGTAAAACTCAGTTTTTATTGGACATTTAAGCCAAACCATTGGTGTTCAAGAATAGGTGCCCCTCACCGTGACCTTAGTGAAGAGTTCACTGCTTCGGGACTGTCACCTGCCAAGACATTCTGCAAGTGGTCATTGTCTGGTCATGAAAGTGTTTGCAACCTCCTGAGGGTTGTATAATTTGGTATTGAGATAGGAAGAATGTGTATTACTCTCTTTGTTTCCAGATCACTTTAGATTCTTAATGTGTAGAGGAATCCTAAAACTGAACTATGATGAAACATTTTGACTCTGAGCCAAGTATGAAAATGACTGATTTTTTAAAATAAAAATATACAATAGGAACGCCAGTTTCTGAGCCATCTAGCTTCATTTGGATGTAATTTGTAGTAACTAGCATTTGTATAGTTCTATATGATTTACTAAAGAAAAGTACTTTCACATAAAGAGTAGCAGAGAAAGCAAGGATGAATGGAATTCATTTGTCAATCATCTAACTTTCTGACTTGTCCTCTTGGTTGAAAAAGACCAAAAAGGCCTAAAACTGTAATAGAATTCATGTCTCAGGGACCTGTAGGGATCGATTCAAACGGTTGCTAAGAAACTGCAGACATGCTACCTAATGGTGAGATGTCAGCCATCAGAGGGAACTCATTGATCTTGTTAAGTACTCAGCCCAATACATTGACCTGTCACTTGAAACCTAGCGTGTCAGGAAGGCCCCCTCCCACACTAGTGGGTGAGAAGTGGTCTCCCCTGCTGTGCAGCGGCCTTGCACATGCGCACGGCTGCTGGTGGCCAGGCAGACACTGGCGCTGTGCCGCGCTGGGGTTTCTTATCTGGTTCTCGTTATCTCGTATTCCAGGCTAGCTTTGTGGTCAGCTCTTTACCTCTTGTCTTCAGAGCATTTTCAGGTGTACCAGGAAGACTAATGAATATTTCAGATGAAAAATACACGGGATAGTAAAATCTGTTTTGGGGTCCACCTGTATCGAAAGAGTATCTGTCAATCAACGGTCACTATTCTGTGGAGTCTTGGGGGGTCTTCTGTTGTGTGCAGACCTGTATTCACAACCACATGTCAGAAGGGCCACGTGTCAGAAACCTCCTTCAAGCAGGTTTCACATCACACAGGGTAGCAGCTCTGCTCTTTCTGAAAAGGGAGGTTCTTCCTCTGCAGTTGGCTAGGGGTGTACCAGACAAAACAGTTACTTGTTTTGTGTTGTGTTGTTTTGATTGTTTTTTGCAGAAGATTCAAAATCATGAAAATAATCTGTATCGTCTCTAAAATACCAGGCTAATGCCTGGGACCCTGCTCTATGCCAGAAGCCTTTTTAAAAGCCCTTTCTTATCGGTGAGCTAAGAAACTGGACCAGATTAAAAGTTCTAGCATTTCGTATATCGCTTACAGAATTAAGAAATCTTTTTAATAGATTAAAAACAGGAAACCTTGCCTTAGATGACTAGATCCAATTTCCTCTAAAAATGAAAGAGACTTCTTTCATATAAAGAGATATTTTTTCTATATTATTTAGGTGGGGTTTTTTTCTGTTTTTATTTTTAAGTTTTTATTCATCGAACTCTGACGTGTCACATCTTCCAACTGACAGTGGCATTTTAACTGAAGCATCTCAGTGTCCCTGGTTAAAAATAAAAAAGGGGAGGGGGGAAGGAAGAGATGATTTTCATTAGTGTTGTCTAGATTGAGTTCTCTATTTTGTCAGTTGTCTCCCTTAACATGAGTGCATTTTAAGGGAAGGAGGAAAGAACAACAAATAACTCCTCACATAGATTAAAAAGAAAGTTTTCTACCTTTCTGTCATTTTAGTGCTGAGATTAGCAGGACTGGGTCCCCTCTGTACCACCATTTTGTAGGTACAAACTCTGTAGATACAGATGGATATCCAAATTGAGGACATTGTTGACAGTGCAGAGGGCAAACGTAGGCACAGAACCATTTTATACGACTTTCTGTGGTGTAACTTGTAACCAGGCGTGTTTAGCTCTGTGTGTGGGTGTGTGTGTGTGTTCACTTGGGAAAAGAAGACCGAAAAATGTTGGAGAAATTCCAGTCTACCTAGGACTGAGTCTGCTAGAAAATGGGTTGTCAGAATAATGTGTTCAGAAGGAAATAAAGTAGCCCTTTTTCGTTTCCCAGCAGTGATAAGTATGGAGTTACAACAAAGGTGAACAGGGTATAAAAGCCTCCCCATTAATTTTTTCTTGATCTTTGTGTTTGTTATAGTGCCCTTCATAGCTGCCATGATATAGTTTTACGAAGAAGCTACTTGGGAAGTTGGGGCTTTAGTATTGTTGGTGGATATGAAGAGAACCACACCAATCAGCCTTTCTTCATTAAAACCATCGTCTTGGGGACTCCTGCTTATTATGATGGAAGATTAAAGTGAGTCTTGTGATAATCAGATAATGTGATTTATGTTTATTGTGATGGACACAATCTTGACCCAGCCTTTGTCCTTCCTTGTAAATAAAGTTTTCCTGGAACGTGGCTGCATTCGTCTGCTTACACATCCTCCGTGGCTGCCTGTGAGCCACAGTGGCAGTGTTGAGTCATTGTGACAGAGGCCATGTGGTTCACAAAGACTGAAATACTTGTTTACTAACTGGCCCTTTACAGAAACAATGTGCCAGCCAGATCTCGACTGAAGCATCACTTTGACCATCTTGCAGCTGATAGTTCTATTTTGCTAATCTAATAACAGGGACCAAACCTGAGTCATCTGATTCAACACATTGAGATATGACAGCTAGCTCTGAGCAGTCATTCCACATACACCCTTTAGGTCTAGTCCTGTCATTAGATGACTCTGCTCGTTTTTCTCCACAGCACTTATGTCTACCTAACATTATATTTATGCAAGCTCCATGAAGGGATGTTGGGGGGGGGGGGCTTTGTTGCATTTATTGTTACATTCCTGGCCAGCGTAACAGTGCCTTGTATAAATAGTAAGGTCTCAATAAATATTTGATGAATGAATGTGTGAGAGCTGCCAGGCACAGTGCTAAATGCTTGGGATTGTATTATTGAATCTTCTTAATAGCCCTGGGAGGTGAGTGTTGTCATTGCTATTCCTGTTTGATACACGAGATAACTAAGTCTCAGAAAGATAAAGAAACTTGCCCACAGTCAAATAGCTGGAAATGGTTGACTGCAGTTCACACCCAGGACTCTCTCTCCAGAGCCTGGGCTGTTTACCCCTCTTCTGGGCAGGAAGTCCTCAGCCAACCTCATGCAGCCTCTTTCCTTTATCAAAGCTCAGGCACTGGGAGAAGAAAGAGGTGTTAGATCAAGAGATTCTACAAACAGAGAGGAAATGGATTAGTGTAAGGTCTTAGTGCTTGGTTTTTTGATGGAAGAGCCAATTCTTAAAAAGTAACTTGACATATTAGAGTGCCACACAAATGGAGAGTGTATACTGATCACAAAGACAAAGTGCCATCCTAATAGTCTTGTGAAAAGTTGATCAGGGTCAGTATGCTCCCGATCAGTCTTACTACATTGACAGAGATGGGTGAAAAAAATCAGTATTTTAGGTGGAAAGAGTAGGGGGGAAATGAATTAACCATTCTCTTAGCTGAGTTACTCAACCAATCTGGGTCTCAGTTAATTAATTTATAATCTGCATTCCACCTACTTCCAAAAAAATTGAAGTAGCTAACAATAAAATAGCATATTGCTATTACAAACTAAAGAGCAAAAATCATAAAGGAGAGAAAGGCCTTCAGATTTATCATCCATTTATGATAATCCTGTCAGGACAGCAAGCAGCAGCAGCTGAGAGAAGAGGAGGTGTGGGTCTTATTCTCAACGTAATTGAACCCTCAAATGTATGAGTTTTAAGAATGAACAGGGAAAGAACCGTCAAAATAATAAGCAACCCCTCCGAATGCATTATTTAGTATTTCTTAAAGAGCCAGCACATTTATTCTCCTAATTACATTTTGCTTAAGCTTACATGAAAATTATTTTGCTTGCCCTCAAAATCACCCAGCAGTTAGAGGAGGGGTGGGCCCAGGGGTGCCCCGTGACTGGCAAGGGAAGGCCAATACAGGCTTAAAAATTGCCCCAGATGTCTTGCAAAGTAGAAAATATACACTCATCATTGACAGCTGATGCTTAAGTGAAGCTGTGAATTTCGTGCTAAACAAATCTCCATTAGGATAATGTTTTCTAATTGCATGAAGATAGTTAACAGCCCGTTTCTGTTTGTCTTTGGCCAGATGTGGAGATATGATCGTAGCCGTCAACGGCCTGTCAACGGTGGGCATGAGCCACTCCGCACTAGTTCCCATGTTGAAGGAGCAGAGGAACAAAGTCACTCTGACAGTTACCTGCTGGCCTGGAAGCCTGGTGTAGGATTTGAAATCAGTTGTGAGTCGAACATCTTCCTTTTTTAGGCTTTGGAAAGAAACCCCTTTCGTTGGATTGTGTTTCTGCTTAGGAGCTACAGACACAGCTGGTGTTTGCAGGGCCCAAAACCACTGAGATTGTCCTTTTGTTATTAGTAAAACGGCTTTCCTCCAGTTAGCCACGTTTCTTTTAGCTTGGTCTTCCACTAACCCTTGTAAGCTCGTATTTTCAAAATTCAGACTCTCCATTGTCAGAATGTGACCTAAAATAATGAAAGAAGTGCGCGCAGGCTGCGATCTAGCCAGCTGGCTTAGAGGACGGGGTGGTCCTTGGTTTTCCCGCCCGAATCACAGAGTGGGCTCGCGTCCCAGCGCGCGGGCCGGTGGAGCCCGCAGCTGTGCCATTCGCTGCCCCTGGTGCAGCCGGCGCCACGAACGGATGAAGATGTACTTCAGTTTAGCGGTAGCCCTTCCCCATTTTCTCCCCATCAGTGCCAACATTTCAAAACTTCATACTGTTTATAAAGTGATATTTCTGACTGTTTTGTTTCTCCTTTAATTTCTTAGTACTCATAGATGCTGAAGACAGAAGTCTCACACTACTAAAGAGCTTTTTAAAGAATAATGTACCATTAATTAGAATACTAGATAATCAAAGGTCACGTTTTCCATTGACAGAGGCATTTGGGAAGTAACTATAGTTTAGTGCTGGAGATGGTAAAAGCCACACTTGCTTGCAGAAGTCCGGAAGCATTAAAGATTCCTTTCCAAAGGAATGTTTTGTTATGCAGGGAAATTTTGAAGCAGATTTTGCTAAAATTCATTTTCTAGAGTCTGTATTGTACTTATCAGCAGTCTTGGCTGTACATGCTTTTTGTGATTTCTGTAGTTAAACAAGATAAAACCGTGTTGCTATTCCACACATTGATCTATATCGCAGCTCAGTGTAGGAGAAGGTATACTTTTTTTTTATTTCATTCCGAGAAGAGCCTTCAGTGTTTTAGAAATCCTTATTTTTTCCCCATTATTTCTTGTGAACTTAATTATTTCAAGAAAAAGACTGGAAAGGCCTGGATTTTTATCTAAAATAGTAGGTTTTAGATGTTAATATCTTTCAGTCAGTTCTTGGTCACGAGGCTATTTCTTATTTTTCTAAATGCTTTTGAAAACTACAACCAGCCCATTTTGTTAGTCCTTCATTCCACTTGATTGTTCCTTGGAAGAACGCATAAAGAAGCGAATAAAATCAAAATTTCTTTACCTTCTTAATATTATGCATACTTGAAAAGAGTTTCACTTAGAAACCTAGCATGAATCTGAGCTCCTTTACAAGTGCCCTCTGTAATAAATGGTATTGATTATCAGAGAATGTATTTCAAAAACACTACAGTATATTATGAAGCATGACCACTTTATTTTCAAACTGGCAATTGTATTGCTAGGGCTTATTGTGTCTGTAGCATGTCACTGATTATTCCTGTTAGTTTTTTAGTGATTTTTTTTTTAAACATATCGCTTTTGAATAAATAAGAAATGGCAATAGTAATTGCTACTGATTTGTCCAACCCCTTAGCTACACTGTATGGTCAACATATAACCAAGATACAGTGGAATGCCCCATACAGTATATTACTGTTATGTGATGATTGGCTTTTGAAGCAATTTGGTATTGAAATGCTTTGATATTCTAATTGACATGGAACAAGTTTTTTTTTTCCTGCTCCCCAAATAGAAATTTTATATCCTACTTTGCTATTTTTTTAAACATTTTGTAAGAATATGTCATTCCTTGGGGAGTGGCCATCCATCAACAAATATCCTAATGGCTACTTTGTTATATATAAAATACTTACATTGAACCTGGGGATATAATGAGTATTTTGAAAGAAGACACTTTTTTCGACTTTATTTTTATCATGGAAATCTCAGACTCTGCTTGAACTAATTTGGTTTTATTACAAAACATGATAGTTTTTGGTCAGAATGATATTTGGTGATGGAAACTTGTTCATAATTTATTGTTACTGTTGAAATATTTGAATTTTCTCATCTTAAGCGTAAATAGTTCAAATATTTTGATTTATTCTGTGCCTTCGGTTTAAATTATTTCAGGATTTTTCAAATGTGTTTAAATAATGGTGTGATAATCATTTAGGATGGAAATAAAAGTCATCCTTTACATACTAGTGACATTGTCTCTTTTCTTGAGCAGCAGACATTGACTCAGTATGCGATCTTTATGTTGGTTCATGGCCCGGCAGGCTGCCCACACCCTCAGTCCTGCTTCCACACACATGCCTGTAGTCGCCCTTCTGTGCATGGCCAGGGTGCGCCATAATGGGAGGCGTAGCTTGAACGCTGCCCATTAGCTTTCTCCGGCCCGTACTCCCCGCTTTCAAGAGAATTACCCTCCGTGTGAGGGTGAATCTCCGCAGGCCTCTATCTGCCTTTATATGGCTCTGACCTAAGTACCCTCAGAGTTGTAAGTCCTGTCTGATGCCACCTTGCAATTCTGAAGGCCGCTCAGGCCCTGGTGCTGCGGCTCCCGCAGTCTGCAGACTGAAGGCACCTAACCTCACTTCTGCACCCTGACTCTGAGTTTTCTCATGCACTTATCTATCTCCACTCTCTCTCTCTCTCTCTCTCAGTCTGAACTCTTACCGGCAACCTTTCTAAACCCTAACTTTAGGGGCGCCTGGGTGGCTCAGCCTTTAAGCGTCTGCCTTCAGTTCAGGTCATGATCCCAGGGTCCTGGGATCGAGCCCTGCATCAGGCTCCCTGCTGGGTGGGAAGCCTGCTTCACCCTCTCCCACTCCCCCTGCTTGTGTTCCCTCTCTCACTGTCTCTCTCTGTCTGTGTGTGTGTCAAATAAATAAATAAAATCTTAAAAAAAAAACAACAACAAACCCTAACTCTGGTCATTGCTCTGGTCATTTCACTGTTTAGGGATCTTGGTGCTGCAGAAAAGCCCCCTCACCATCTGCCCCCGCCCCCATCTCTCCCCTCGCTTCTCCTCCCCACTCCTTGCCTCATTTAAGAACTGCCACCATGCCTGTGCCTACTCGGGCTGACCTGGCTCAAGTGGCATTACCTCTTTTTGGGAAATCTTCACAAACCTCCTGGGCTAGCCCTTTTTTTTTGTCTCTTTTTTAAAAGGTTTTATTAAACTATACTTTTATGGTCATGGATGTGTACTAGGAAGAAGAAAAACTTGCAGGTAGGGGCTTGATTACCACTGTGTCTAGCAGTTTTTAAAATTGGACATTAAATGTCAGAGATTCTGTATCTTCTGAAGAGCCCAGGTATTCTAGAGGGAGAGGGAGAGTGTAGGCCTGGTGTCCTTTCTGTGTCCCAGGATCTCCTCCAGGATGCCACATTACATCTAGTTATGCCTCCTTGGGCTCCCCATGCCAGGGCCATTTTCTCAGACTTCCCTTGCTGAGGAGGACCTTGACAATGTTGAGCACTGGTCATGGATGTTGTAGGATGCCCTCTATTGGAATATGTCTGCTTTTCCCCCCTCATGATTAGACTGGGGTGATGGCTTTGCAGGTAAAGTGCCATTCCCTCACGTACAGCAAGGCTGCCTACCGTCAGCATGACCTGTGGCTGTTGGCGTTGATCTTGTCCACCTGGCCTAAGGAGAGTGTGTGTCGGGTTTCTCCACAGTAAAGTTGCCTGCTCTTCCCTCTACACTGTTGTCTTTGGACAGAAGTCACTGTGCACAGCCCACATTGGTGTGGAGGATTATATGCTTTTTGAGCTGGTCATTTCTTTTTGAGCTGGTCAGCAAAACGAGAGGGTCTCTGGTGCTGCTTAGGGAGGCCTCGTGGGTGGAAAGAAGGGGCCCCGGAGGACTTAGAGGGTGTATCCTCTCAGGATACTGTGCCCTGCCAGCAGGTTCACAAACAGCGGAGTCCTCACACTCCAAACTAGCTGCTGCGCTTTCTCACGAAAAGACAGTGTGGTCTGCAGATTCTACTGCTGTAACTTCCAAACTTGGTTTCCATTCTTTTTGTATATTGAAGCAGGCTGTTGCTTTATGATTCCTCAAGTGTTTGAAGCCTTAGTCGGATAAGTGGATGGTTTAAATTTGAAGTTAGCAAACCTGAATTTCAGCTGCTAAGGGTACTTCAGCCTATACATCATGCCTAAAGCACCCATGCGATAATACATCAAGGTCCCATTAATTCAGACTTAACTAATTTGGAATTTGAAAGCTTAAACAGAGTTGGAGTTACCTTGGCACTTTATATAAAGAATGAGTATCTTAAATCAACATTTAAAAAGTGAGAGTGGGGTATCTAAGCTCTAAGCTGCATCTGAAGCATACAGTTTCCAAGTTGCCTTAAGCACTTGAATACCCAGGCCCGTTCCAGTGATTGGTAGTTCTCTCTCCCATGTAGTCATTTAAACAAGAGTCCACCTAGCACCTACTGTGTGCGTGACACTTAGGCTCTGGATCACCTCTTTGTAACGCCTGATTTCATCTTTCGTAAGTCACACCTTCCATTTGTCCATATCCAGTGATAAAACCGTTTAGGTTACATGGCAGGGTGAACTGCTGCCCAGTCACAGGCCAGGAAGTCATGAAGCAAGCTCCTTCTCTGAAATCTCTCTTCTCTGCCTGCTGAAGGAAAGGTTTCAACTCAGGGTCCTTATTAGAAAGCTTTGGCCATTTTACAGTGTAAATCTCCACTGCACTATGCTAGCAATTAATTTCTATGGCAACACAAAAGCTCTTTAGAAGTGAAGTTGAACATGTAGGCTCAGGGCCTACAGGCTGTAAATCACCCAAGGTAAGAGGTGCTGAAATGTAATCACACACGGAGTAAACTCGAGCCCTTGAAGACGTAGCAACCTCCCCGCACACAGCAGAAGGCATGCCTCCAGCCAGAAGGGTGACTGCATGCAGAGTGCTCCAAGATTTCCGTTTGAACCCTAATGACTCACCTGCACGTCATGCTTTGAAGTTGGGCTGTTTTGCAAATTCCTACCAGTACGTTTGCTTTGTTCCTCAAAAGTTTTCAGTTTTAAGAGTGAATCCACCAACAACCCTTCCTTGAATTGCCCAAAAACTGACCGCTAGTTGAAAAGAGGTCATGTTGGAAACATCTATTGCTCAGACTCTGATGTAGGGAAGCCACGGTTGTCCAGTGTCAAGGTCCTGAGGGTGGAGGCAGCTGGAAAAAAAATAAATAAAGGACATCTTTACTGAGATTTTATTAGGAAGTCTTCTCTCTCACCCACAACTCTGCAAGAATGTCTAAGGTCATGGGAGGTGTTGAGTCACATACCCATGACCCTGACCCTCCCACCACCAGCCCTCCCGGGGAAGTGACAACCCAGAGCAGTTTTGCAGATTTGCCCCCTTCCTTCTGTGCCCCTTTCCTTCCTCCGTGGTGCAAGCCTCCAGGTCTTGCCCGCCCTCGTGACAGCGTGGGCTATCTTCCTGCTCCTGGGGTCACAGCCTGTGCTAACAAAGGCGAGTGCTACGCAGAGAGGTGGGTGCTCACAGCAGCAAAGCTCACCCTGTGAAGAGTTAGTGAATGTGTAAGGAAAATGAGTTCTCGTCTCCTCTCACCTGTAAGTCCTTCCAAAGGATGCGATGACCTTGTGTCATGCAAGTCCCCATACCCTCGATAGTCTTCTCCCCCATTGACCCCAAATCACAGAACCTTAGTCAGGAAGTCCTTATCCGTGTTTTTCTGATACAGGAATCGCTTCTATAGTATGGTCATGTTAGCCCCTGTTTGAATGCTTCCATGACAGGGACTTTATGACTCCATTTGTAATTGTAAATGATAGCTTTCGGTAATAGTTTGCCCCTGCCTTTCTCCCCAGCTAGAGTGTAGACACTCGGGAGAGGGGGATAGCTCTTCTTTTGTTATCTTTAAAAATGCATATTAAATATTAAATGAGTATGTAAATATTCATTGCAGGCACAATACACAAAATACTGATACTTTTTTTTCCTTTTGCTCAACAAAGATTTATTTAGCATCTGCTTACATGCCAGGCACCGTGCTAGGGGTTCAGAACCCATCAGTTACCAAGACAAAGTTGCCAGCTACCTCTTAGCTTACATTCTAAAGAGGGGAAGCATAAACAATAAAATGAAGAAATCGTTTACTTTTAGGTGGTGATACATGCTAGGAAGGAACGAAAGCCAGGTGGACGGAGGCCATGCAGGGGGAGGGAGCTGTGTGAGAGGCGGTCAGGGAAAGCATCACAGGCAGGATACAGGCTCACTGCTGCAGTTGGATTGTGCACCTGTGGGTTTAGAGACAACCGGATCACGTGGTGGTGATGACTCACCTGGGCCGGCTGTGCCCACGTGTTGGGCTCTGGGCACACTGGCCGGACCTCCACTCCTCCTTTCCTGCCACTCTGCAACAAGAGCACTGATGTTTGCTGGGGCGCACGTGATACTAATTTAGGAGTAGGCCACCTGGGTGGCCCGGTGGATGGAGCCAACCAGGCCGAGGTCTGTGCTTGCTACTCACCAGCCTGAAAGACCTGGTGCAATTCATTTAATCTCAGCTCTTCAGTGTTCTCATCTAGCAAATGAGAAGAATGAGCTTACCTCACTAGGTAGGTGGAAGTTTGAGAGACTGCGCGTATAACGTGGTTGACACATCATGCAAAATAGGCTATAGTTAACGTGTAGACACAGAGACACTGGCTCCGCATCCCTAGGAGTCACCGAGAATCACTAGAAGTGAGTTGTCTACTTTGGGAGTTTCCTCTGAACTCAAACTTCTGTCTGCCCTCAGTATTGTGCGTGTTTTTCTAAACATGGTACACTAACCAGCAGGTTCTGTCATGCACCTTAATCACCTAAGTGACTCACTTTCCCCAGACATGGTGCTAAGCTTTCCCAAGGCCAGGATGCTGCTCATGCTGTTCCACCCCTCCAGCAATGCCTGATCCCAGCCCACTGGGCCCTGCTAGTCCTTGCCAGCCCAGCCCAAATGTCAGCTGCTGCAGACTCCCCAGTCCTGCTCGCCCAAGTTCTTACCTCCCCACTGCCACTCCCGGCCCGTCTGCCCCGTGTGCCCCCTCGGCCCCTCCCGCGCGCTTGCCTTTTGGTTGCTGCCCCCTGCCCCACCGCTGCAGCCTGCACAGGCTGTGCCCCTCAGCAGCGGCGAGCTCCTTCGCGGTCTGGCTATTCAGCCACCCACACGCCTCACAGCGCATGACACGTGGTGTTGTGCAACGCTCAACAGTGTAAAGGCTGCAGAGAAGCCGACAATGGCAATTGAGGAACACCTCTGGATTGCACCACTGGTGACTTTTAAGAGAATAGATCCCGCAGCGGGGTAGGGCTGCGAAGACCAGAGGCCAAGGGGTAAAGGAGTAGATGCAGGGCAGCTGAGGAGTTTCTGGGCTGTTCTCGCAACAAGTTTGGCAGAATGTGCGAGTCTTTGTGGATGAAATGACATGATGTCTGGGATGGGCTTGCAAGCACTCCAGCAAACAAAGAAGGAAAAATGGGAGTGAAGGAAAAAAAGAAAGAAGCGAGTAAGAGAATCTTTGAATTTTCCATAATAGAAATAACACAATAGCAACAAAGCAACAAAAAAGTTTGGAAGGGAGCAAAAATGCCATCATTAGCCAGACCTCTGTAGTTTGAAATCAGTGAAAAGAGTCTGTATGGGAAAACACAAGATTGTGATTTCCTTTTTTTTGCTTACCTATTTTGTTGTAATTCCTAGGCAAGTTTGCTGGTTCTCATCTTCTACACGTGTTTCAAGGAGTGCAAGTGACAAATGACTAACACGCCCACGCCATGCATTTATCTCACTACATTCTAACATCAACGTTTTGCATACGCTTTGCATTCATCATAAATTTTTCATTTGATTCTCATAATAACCTTACGATGTTGGATGTAGATATATCCACTTGATAAATGAAGAAAACGGGGGTTAAGGGACTTACTTATTTGCATGTAACTGGCAAATGGACAAATACACCGCAGAAACCACGACCCACACCCAGCTGCCTAGGACCAGCCTCTACCCCAGCACGCTCCGTCTGTGCCCTGATGCAGAGGCTCGTCCTGAAAATAGGGGAGAGAGCTGCTTTCCTCCTCTTTTTTGCGTCTGCCCTCCCCAGGAGGAGGGCTGTGCCACAGTCAACATTCATTCAGCAAACAATGAAAATGAGTAGGACTGCCCTGTCCCTTGTGAGGCTTGCAGTGTCATCTCAGGAACAAGGTCACTGTCCTCTGCGGGCCCTTTGGCGAGACTAGGAGTTAACGTTCTACTGAGTAGGAACTTTGCAAGGTTGCAAACTGTGTTTAGTCTATATTCTGATTTATTCTTATCCTTGACTTTGAAAAAGACGGACATTCTTGGTTCGTAATGCCCAACCAGCTTACTTCAGCCCATCCTCTTGATCTTAGCTGTGTACTTTCACATTTCCATTTTAATTTCTGAACAGGGAACTTCATCGGAGGTGCCCTCTCAATTCCTGCTCCTGGCTCTGACATTATGTATCTTGGCAGAAATTCTCAAGTATCCTTCAGGATTCAGACACAGTAGCTCAAGAACTTGACATTGAAATTCAGTAAGAGATTTGGAGAACTCCATCAATACAGCATCTCCACCTGAAGAAAATTCCTTTGGTTTCTGTGGTGGAGTTGAAATTATAAGAACTAACATTTATTGAAAGTCGACTCTATGCCAAGCATTATTCACATGCATTTATCTGCTCCCTCCTCACAGGCTTTCAAAGTAAATACTGCAGTTATTCCAGTTCCACAGCCGAGAAAGCTGAGGCACAGGGAGCTGAGTTCCTGGGGTGGAGCCCTGGTGGATTGATGAGCCCACTGACCTCCATACTGATAGCCATGCTGGATCCATACCAGGCCAGGGTTCATCTCCTTGGGCTTTCGGTGTGAGCCCTGACCAGGGATCAGAAATCTGCACTCTGACCCGGCCTTTGCCTTCGTCTTGCTGTCTGTCATCTGCCTCCCTATTTGTCACCTTTCCCTTGTCACCATCCGACATCTGACGTGGCCAGGCAGCAAGGGGAAGACTGAACCAGCAGCAGCCCAGCGGGCCAGACCTGAGTTGCATCAGCCCGACCCTGGATGGTTCCTTCTGCTGGAAAGAAGGTATGATCCGTCCCAGCTACTTCACGATGAGAACTATACTCAAGGCACGATTATTTTCATGTAAACTCAGAGATGGGATTTCCGATTGTCAAGAAGTAAATGTGAAAAAGAGCTTCTTAGAAACATCATGTATCGTTGACAAAAATGCCTGTTCTCCAAAGGTAGGACCGGCAGGGCCACCCTCCTGCAGGTCCGATTACACTGGGGGCCGGGCCTGCAGGAGCAAGGAGCAAGGCGTTCTCCGTCGAGTCTCAGGGCTCTTCGGCCAGAAGCCGGCCGACACTTTCCTTAGCCCACGTCTGTGTAGGCTCCATGCGGGCACCATCAGTGCCTTTCTTGGTCAAGGCCTTGCTCGGGGTGGTTTGTGGATAGACGAGGGAAAGAATGACACAGCTCAGTGTTAGTAAAACCCCAAGAAGAAAACAAACAGGCAAACAAACCCCCAAGATCATGAGAGAATCCTCAGCCAGAGATTCTGGCCTGCTGCCGTTCCTCCCCCCCTCCTCCCGCCCCGTCCTGTCTGTCTGTCTCTGTTTTGTGTCCACCCCTCATTTCCTTCACTTTGGTCCTTGCTTTCTTTGCTCTGTTTCTTTTTTGCTTCCCCAGCCTGAAAACGACACTGCTTTGAACCACACCTTCTTTGTATCTTGGATCTCTTTCCCACAGCTCTTTTCTGTTGCATTTTGGCTGGGTTTTCAAGGTGTCTGTGGCTGAATTTCAAAGGTCTGACTGTGTACTTTCCCCCTGGGGGACATGGGAGCCCCTGGTTCCTTCATTTCCATCCTTCTCTCTTCTCTTTCATACCTGATCCCCCACACCAGCCTCGTGGGGCCGCTCACTTTACCTCCAGTGCGCCTCTTACATTGCCCCCAGCACCCCCGCCCAGCTCTCAGGCTCCTCAGAACCCTCTCCCCCGCCCACCCAGGGAAAGCCCACATTAGCGCTCCCCCTGAGCTTTGGTTCTCTTCTTATGTTCTCTTATTTATTTATTTATCTTGTACTATACCTTCTCACCTGGGCGAAAGTTCTCTGGGCAATTTGAAGCCTGGCGCCAGGGCTTTGCTGTTTCTCAGGGCTCCAAGGTGCCTGCCCCAGAGAAGGCACAGATCAGTGCCGAGCCTCTGCAGGAGATGCGCCAGCTGCGGGTGGCTGGAGGTCCAGGTCCCCATCGGCAGCCACGGACTCCCTGCCCTTCCCACACCTGCTCCCATCGGCCCCCCTTGTCTTTCTATGATGTGCTGAACGGAGAGGCGGTCACCACAGACTCATCCCTCCTTGCCACATGCGTCCCACTCGCCTTCACACCTCTTCCCGGCCCATCTCTGTGTCCGGGGCAGCCTTCTCCATTCTAAAATTTCCACGAGCCTCCCCAGCTGAGAGCATTCCTCACAGACCCCAGGCGGGCACCCAAGATTCTTCCCACCAAGAACACAAAGAGCAAAGGAGAGCCAGCGGGGGGTGGGGGGTGCGCAGGAGTGGCTGCATAGCCCTTCTCTGGGAGGGCTAGGCCTGGGGGAATCAGGCGGGCCTGCCCAGAGGCGAGATCAGAAGGGACACAAACCTCGCTTGCTCATCAGAGCAGGTTTCTTCAGACTTTTAAGATTGTGTATCCCCTCAGTAAAGAATTAGGAGCACTCACCCCCTCAATACATATACATTAATCTATTATTTATATATCTATGACTAGATTAATATAGAGATTCATTAGAAGACAAAATGTGAAAATAGAAGAAAAAGATAAAATAAATAGTGAAATGGTTTTAGTTTATTAAAAGTGTAAAAAATCTTTTCCCTCACTAAAGTATTTTTTGATTTGATTTAATTTTTTTTAAGTGATCTCTACGCCCAACATGGGGCTCGAACTCACAACCCCAAGATCAGGAGTCACATGCTCTGCCGACTGAGCCAAAGTATTTATTAATAAGTTTTAGTGAAAGCAATCTGATTGGATATACATCATTCTTTCTTTCTTAAACCCTAATTTTGTATTTGGTGATACAGTATCTAAAGAACTGGTTCTAGGGGCACCTGAGTGGCTCAGCCGTTAAGCGTCTGCCTTCAGCTCAGGTCATGGTCCCAGGGTCCTGGGATCAAGCCCTGCATCGGGCTCCCTGCTCCGCGGGAAGCCTGCTTCTCCCTCTCCCACTCCCCCTGTTTGTGTTCCCTCTCTCGCTGTCTCTCTCTGTCAAATAAATAAAATCTTAAAAAAAAAAAAAGGAAGAAGAAGAACTGGTTCTAGAATTTCGTCTGTGTTGGTACTAGGCTGTCACACGTCTCTGAGACCGGTTTATCCCCATCCTCACTTCTGCGTCCATCCACCAATTATAGTTTGTTGTTTCAATTCAGCGATGGGAATTTCCATCTCCTCTGATGTCAGTCTATTTTTGCATGCTAATTAGAAGCTCTCGCAATTTTACATTTTGGACAAATGGTTTCAAAACATTGTACAGGAGATTTTCATGTAATTAGAAATTACTGCTCAGGGTCACTCTGTTTCAACCTGAAGTGTGCACGTAGGAGCGTTTTGATAGGTTGCAACTACAAATCTAACCTTTTCAACAACAAAAATGCCATGACAGTAAGACATTTCCAAACATCTCATTTTCAAAACGCTATCCCAACAGCATCGTTTCCTCTGGGGGAAAATTAAAAAAAAGAATTGTGTTTCCACTTACTGCTAAAGCATTTTTTTCTTGAAATGATGGATTTGTTGGCTTTTTAAAATAAACGCTGGTGGCCTGAGCCTGCCAGATGGGCTGAGGCCCTCCCTGCTTTCCTTGCCGGGTGGTTGATGAGGGCTCTTCCCTGGAGAAGCAGAGGTCTCGGCGGCCCCTTTGTGTCTACTTGTGTCTTCAGTACTAATATTGTCGTCTGTGGTTTCTTCGCAGTGATTTTTTTGAAGCCACCTATCACTTTTTTCCAGGTTCAGTGTACTTAACATTAAATAATAATATCTTTAGTCCCCTTAACCAGACACACACACACACCCTGCAATAAGTCACAATGTACTGAAAATGAATGGAGATGTGAGGGTTTCCCCCAACACCCTTCTTTGAGGATCACCTCTTTGTAATGGCTTTTCTCATCTACCACGTGACATGTGACTTTGACATGCAGAGTGGATGACAGCGCCGGTGTTTTTAACTATTTGTTAAAGTTTAAGGTTTTTCGTTTTAAGGAAATAGTGACTAGAACTCTAATATTTTCCCCACCATTCAAAGAGACTGACTAGGGTGGCCCCCAGGGACTGTGGGGGCAGCTGGAGCACCGGTGGGGCATGTGTGTTTGCTTCACAGTGGTTAAACCTTCCCTCTCACCCAGCCAGCTGTGGTGACAGCAAAGGCTCAGGGTGGACATCCTAAATCGGACATCTGACCATGTCACGCTCTGGAACCACCGCCGGTTTCTCGTGGCCAACTGAATAGAACCCAGAATCCTCAGTGCGCCTTACGACTTAGAGGACCCGCCACCCACTCCCCCACCTGCCTTTGACGCTTCGCCCCAGCTGCCTGCTCCCCCTGGGACTTGTCCCCATTCTTCCATTTGTTCCTGCTGTTCTGTGAAGCCCTGCACCCCGGACGTCTTCTCTGCCAAAGCTGCCTCCCCGACCTTTCCTGGCCGCCCGTGTCCCTCGTCCCTGTTTCCCCAGCATGCTAACCATCACTCCAGGAAGCTGTCGGTGCGGACCTGAAACAGGACTGATGTGCCTCGCTCTTGCCTTCACTCCCCTTACCGAGCAGCGGGTGTGTTTGTAAAGGGGACTTCAGTTTGGAATGAAAGTGACATCTCTCCTGCACCTGGTCTCCCACAGGCTCCGGGCCACCTGTCGTGGTGCTGGTGATGTTTAAGTTGCCTGCGGGGGCGAGGTGGCTCATGGTGGCTGCTGCGGGTCACTCCCCTTCCCTCTGTTACTGTCCTTCTCCTTTCGGGGGAGGAGGAGGAGGTGCGGGGCTCCATCCTCATGAAATTGCAACCCGTGGGATGACAGCCCTGACCAAACACTTGTGACTCCTGAGTAGTCTGGAGGAGGGTAGCAAGTGGAGGAACCGGTTGGTTTTTTCTGCCAAGTGGAACAGCCGAGCATCAGAATCCGGGGCGGGGGGCGGGGGGCTCGGGGCATCCTGCATGCACTACGGGGGAGCCGTGGTTCACTGTGTCGCCTTCTCACGCCCTCTGGTGGCTGGAGGTTGTGCTCACCTTCACTTGCGCCCTGGTGTTTGCAGCCCCCTGCCCTGTGCAAGTTCTCCGAAGCTACAAACATCTTACGTGTAGAAGGAGTGGGCAGATCCCCACCTGTGTGGTATGAAGAGCTCGCATAGCTTGAATAAACTAGAAAAGCAAGGTGTGCAAACATTGTCGACCTTCCCGTGGGCATTTCTCCGTGAAGAGTAACTAAGACGGCAATCCGGCTTATTCACTGCATGCGAGTTTAGCATCTATGCTATAGGGCTCTTTGAATGTCAATGTTATTGAGGTTTTCATAATTATGTACCTTCAAAAGATGTTCAATGTAATTCTGATCATACTCCTCTAAAAATGCCTCAGATTAAAAGCTTTTGCTGGCTCTTTAGACCGCGGGCCTGCAATTATAGAAAATGAACTGCATTTTAGCTTTCCATTGAAATTAATAACAACGGTTCCCCAGTTGACTCTGTGAATAGTTAATGGAACAAACAGGATACTTCAGCACAATATGGGTTGGAAAGCCATTTGAGCGAGATTCTGGGTTTCAAATGGGAAAATAATTCATACAATGCAAACCTTTCTCATGCACACTCTGTGCAGAAGGTGTTTCTCTGAAATAAACACTGAACTACTTAGCGAATTATTAACCGTACCTCAGTCTGCATGTGACTCTGATGAAAATGGAATTTGGGTAAATCATCTAGCACATGCTCTTGAGTACTGCGAGAGATCTCCTCGTTTGACAAGGAAGCACCATGCTCAGCCGGATTGCGTGTCCTCCACGGACACTAACCTAGGAAGGGAGAGGGAGAAAAGCGGGGTCCCGCCTGCTGACCAAGAGCAAAGCAAACCCTACACCGTGAGTATTATCATTCCCATTTTATAGATGTAGAATTATGCCCAGTGTACCTCCTCCGGCCAGGCAGCCCCTCCCCGCTGGAGACACCTGGAGGGAGATACAGTCTCAGGATGGGAGTGTCTCCATTCTTCCCCCCATCAGCTGGCGCTTCCAACCCCTGCTCCTACCCCTGAGCCTGGTCCTGTAGCTGGGAAGGGACTTGAGGGACACTTCAGCTCAGGACATTTAATTTTGATTCCTTCTCCACCAAATTCAAATTGCCTGCTTCTGAGAGGGGTGGGATTAGGAAGGAGTGGGCACAGATCTCATCTTTAGAAGGTGTAGGCATTGGGAGAAATTTCAAAATCAGGTTAGTCAGGGCACTGGTGGTTAAAAGAAAACCAAGAAAGATAAAGATGAAAAGACTTTAAGTAATGTTAAGAAAGATGCGTAAAAGAAGAGCCTGGGTGGCTCAGTTGGTTAAGCAACTGCCTTCAGCTCGGGTCTTGATCCCAGGGTCCTGGGATCGAGTCCCACATCGGGCTCCCTGCTCAGCAGGGAGCCTGCTTCTCCCGCTCCTGCTCTCTGCTTGTGCTCTCTTTGTCAAATAAATAAATAAAATCTTAAAAAAAAAAAAAAAGAAAAAAGACACCTAAGAGAAGACTCTTCTCAGCCTCTCCTCACTCAGGAATTCCTCTGTGGAAGGCACAATTGTGTCTCCTTGTAACGTTGCATGCGCATCTGTTCACACTCACTCCTTATTCACCAGTGAAACACAAGGAAGAGAGTGAGTGGCATAGAAACATTGCACCTAGAACCCTAGTAGAAGATTCTGGAAAAATTAGTGAGAGGCAGTTATGGACATCCCACAGGCTTGACCGTAGTGGGCATTAGGTTTGGTACAAACATTTTGGTAAGAAGCTGCCCCGTCCCCAACCTGTCTGAACTGGGGATGAAATGGCCTCCAAGCACAATCTCCATGGCAAACGTGATTTAAAAAAACAAAAGATTTCTGAGATGTGGAATAAATGTTATTACACTCAGAGCCATTAAGATGTGGTTGGAAAGTGACATTAACTACTTTTCAATGCTCCAGGGTCAACTGAGAAGAGACTGTAACGTCACGAGTCAGAGCTCTGTCTTTGGGGTAACCCCACGTGACTTATTACCTCCAAATGGCACAAAGCTACGTGGGGGAGCTCATAGGTTAGATGACCGAGTATCAAGACCAGAACAAGATCCCGATGAGCTGATAGGGAAAGGATAAGCTTTTTAAAAGGTAAAGTACTTCATTTCAGTCCAAATAATTAACCACGTAAAGAGAAGATGGGGGTAGAGTTGCAAGTTCTAGACAGCCACAAATCCCATATGAATTAACATGTCATTCGCTGCTTGTGCAGTTTTCAGCTATATTAGCCCAGTTGGAGCAGAGTCTACAGAAAGGGAGGGAGTGGCCTCCGTGGTCCTTTGTTCTAGGCACATGGCGTCTAGTTCTTGTGGGATCTGGACTGTGTCCAGAAGGCAGCTCTGAGAGCCTTGTCATCTGAGGTATGATTGAGGAAACCATAGATGTTTACCCTGGAATAACCCAGGGCACACACCTGCTGTCTTCATAAACTTGCAAGGCTGCCATCTGGAAGAGGGAGGACATAGTCTGCCCCTCTCTGGAGGGTTGAGCTGGTGCTGGTATCGGCAAACACAGGGAGGCCGATCTGCACTCAGGCTGAGGGAATTCCTCACAATGCCAGGTGCTTCAGCATGTAGCCTGATCTCTGGAAGGTTTCGTGTGGAGACCAGGTAGAGGTGGGGAGGGGTCCTCCACTGGGGGAGAGGCTGGACGAGGTGGCCTCGGAGGACCCTTCCAACTCTGAGGTTCTGGCTGGTGCCCCTGGGACTGAGGGGGCATTGTCGGGGACCGAGCCTCATCCTCCATGCTCCTTGGGTAGCATTTGGGGCTTGCAGAGGGGTTTCTGGTGGGGGATATTTGAGGAAAGAGTGTTGGAGCGCCGTTGGTGCTTGAGGTCATATCAACGAGGGTAAAGGCTTCCCCTCCCGCCTCCCATTCTTTCTAGAAGGAGGGAAGCACTGACTTGAGAAAAGCATGTGTAGAACCAAGTTAGCTGTTGTAGGGCCCTCCTGGCCATCAGCTCCAAGCACTATTACTGGAGACTGTTTTAGGGACAAGAGAATAGCTCTATTCTATGGAGCATTTCGTTGTACTGATGGTCCCTACAGTGGGGTCCCTCTGCACTTTCTGGGCTGGAGTTGCCTTTATTAGTGGAACCTGGCTAATAGTAAGGGAGCCTTGGGTGGGGAGTGCTCCTCCCCAGTGAGGGACGGCGGGCAGGATAGGAAGGAGCGGGGAGTTGTGGATCACCGAGGCATCCTAGCAGGAGGTGAAGACCAACCACCAGTTTAGAGGTGAGTGACTTCCCAGAGCTGGGCAGCGTCAGGACCAGGATACTGTCTCCCGATCTCAAGTTCAATGTTGTCCCCACGTCCTCACTGCGCCCGCCACACAGGCTGACAGACAAGAAACTGGGGTGATGAGGCCTAGGGGGAAGGGGATCCCAACTAAGATGATTAAAAAAAAAAGAAGAAGAAGGGGAAGGAAGCCAAGTGCACATCCCTCCTTAGTGGGGAGGCTTCTCCTCCAGCGCGGAGCCCTGATGCTGGCTCCTGCAGGCCTGGGAGCACTGCTAGGCTGTCAGAGGGCTAGCCACCACTCTGGTCATTCCCATCGCCGTCCGCTCCCCGCAGGGCTGGTTACCCACCGTCCTTTCCCTGCACTGGGCTTACGCATGGTGTAAGTATTGTTGCTGCTCAGGAGGGAACAGAAACAGAGCACCAGCTGGGCCAGACGTGGGGTGGAGCTGGAAAAAGGGTATCTGGAGCCAGACGTGACCCGTGGCAGCCGTTTCCTGCACTCGGCCTCAGTTTCCTTGCCTGGTCAGGGCATCTGCTTGACAGGTCCTGTGTAAGAATCCCATGAGCCAAACAATGATCGTGAAGAGCTCCATGGCCAAAGGCATAATGGGATTTCCTCCTGGCAGAGGGCCGCCTGCTTGGCCTCCTGACAAAGGTCAGCAAGTGAAACCCACAAGCGCTCTGGGGGTGCCAGGTCATCCTGGCGAGTCTGCCCGGCTGTCTCCCCACTGCAGTGCCACCCCTCCCTGGCCTGGGGCTCTGGGGAGCCAGCAGCCTGTGCCAGCAGGCGTGAAGAAAGAGTCTCTTGGGACAGCCTGCAAATTAGCCTCTCCTTCTGAACCAGCATGTCTTCTGTTACTTAGCTGAAACAGACACCAGAGAACATGCCTCCGTGCGCAGAAGAGCGCTGAGCCACACCTTGGTTTAGAAGCAAATGTTACTTCACAGCCTCGTTCTGAGAGTCACCCCAGTGGTAGTCCACCAAGGGTAATTTATTTCTGACTCACGCATGGAGCTCGACTTGTCCATGGGGTGCTGGTACCCTGCCCCCAGCGGGGCGGCAGGGGATGCCAGGGGGAGCCCTGATGGGGAGCGTCTGCCGATGCCTCTGGTGGAAATATGCCCTCTGTGGCCAACTGCAGGCCGTCAGCCTGGTGTCACTGAATGCAGAGTGGGCTGTTTGGGGCCAGTAGGACCCAGATCCAGCCCCACACTGCTTGAGATTCGTACTGAGATCCAGAATGTTTTCTTGAGCAAGGTGCTCTCCGAGGAACCACACAGCTCTGGCACTCCTTCATTCTCTGATTTTTATAGCATCTTAAGCATGGGTGATTCAGCTAAGTGGGGTGCAGGAAAACGGTCCCAAGGACCAGAGGGAGCTCTGAGACAATGTGTGTCTTGGTAGTACCCGGGGCATGAAGGAACAGGTGGTCCGTGTGCAGGAACCTCCTTACCTCTTTCACCTTACTTTGGACGTTTTCCAAAACTTTAAAGAGTAGATACTGGAAGAAGACATGCAGGGTAGGGCTTCTGGGACCCTGTTCATATTTTGTTTCTTGGCCCGGGGCTGGCTCCATGGTTTGACAGAAAAATGCCAAGCCTCTTTGCTTTTGCCATTGACTGGGGGGTGTGCCCCTCCCCGAAGGCAGGGTCTCAGGCAGTGAGCAAGGAAGGTGCCACCTGCCGGCTCAACCAGGGGAGCCCATCAGCCCTCGGTGTCAATGAAGTTAGGACTTTCAGCCAGACCATCCCCACCTCCATCCAACCTCTTGAATGTATTTTAAATTAGAAAGGGGATTGACAATCGAGCATGACCTTTTTCTAACATTTAAAAAATGTAAACATAACATTGATAAATAAAAATGCCCAGACCATAAATGTATGCTGGCCTTCACAAAGACCATACCTGAAGGCAGCGCCACAAAAGATCTTTCTCTTGTTTTCGCAGATGCAGAGCTCACGAGTTTGTGCACTTCCCACGCACATATGCCCCTTTCCTTCCTGAGCGCACAAATTTCCAAACCAGACCGGTTTTTCTCCCTGGGACTTGCCATTGTGGGCACACCAGGCCTGACCGGGCTGAGAAGGGAAACTGTAGCTCTGGGTTGGGTTTGACAGAGCACAGCCATTGGACACAAGGTGGCCAAGAGTCCTTTCAGATCGACACAGAGCTTCTTCCAGACTGGAAGGCCCCCTGGGTTACGGTGACCTTGTGCTAGAACCAGGAAAGGATGGAGCACATGGGGCAGATGGGAGCTCCCCCTTCCAGCATCCCAGAGAGGGAGCTAGTGAACTGGGCCTGGAGAGAAAGCTCATTTCTCCCCAGCACCGCTGTCACTGCAGGGAGACCCAGCCCACCCGCGGAGGACAACCCGCAGTGTGGCCAAATCTTGGTAACTGAGAGCTGATACAAGTCATGGACGTGTCCCGACATCCCACGCCATTTCCTCCTGGAAGCCTTCCACCTCTGCCCTCTACACACAATGATCACTTCCGGCTCTGTAATCTGGGTGGAATGCTTACGATATATGCAGTGAATCCAGCACACATTGATCAGGCACCGCTGGGGTCCCCATGGTGAACGAGACTGACACTGGAGCTGACCGGAGTATGGGGCAGCCACGGGTTACTGGGGTCCAGTGTTCACAGAATGCTTCTTTGAGGAGACTGCATAGGTCAGTAGGACTGAGCAAATGGCAGGAGACAGTGCAGAGAGAGTGTGGAAAAGCCCAGGGAAGGGAGAGCTTGGGCATGTTCCAGGGACAAAAGGACTTCAGTAAGAGTCTCAGGGAGAACTGACGGAGTGTGGCTACCCCGCTCTGGGGCTGCAGAGGACTGGGACCAGAGGAGGGAGGCCCTTGCCCGAAACTGGGCTGGGCTTTATCCCAGGGCCAACAGAAAGCCCTCGGAGGTAGGTAGGCAAAGGGCATGACACGATCTGCATGTGTTCCAAACAGATCATTTCTGGCTTTCTTCGGTATGTTCTTCATGCAGCAAGGTCTGCTGCTCCCTGTAAGCTCTTTGTGGGGATGGCCCAGAGCCCCAGCGGGGCAGCGCTCACCAAACTGGAGGTGGAGGTCTGCTGGGGGGGCCGCTCAGCATTGCACCTGTGATCCACCCACAAACTGACTCTAGACAAACTAAGATCAGCAGGCTTTGCTCCATTTTTGGCATAAATTCCAGCTGAGAAGACATGTGGATGCTTCTATTGTCTCTTGAAAACCTTAAAGGATTCCATTTTCCTCTAAAAAGACTAGAGTTTAAAAAAAATGTTCTCATAAATTTTGGAAACATGCCTGCTCTGCCCATTGATTGTTTTTTTTTTTTAACCTAGCTTTCTATTTGTAAAGATTCTGTAACATTTAACAGATACAAAATAATACATATAAGATAGAGGCATAATGATAAAATGAACACCACAAACCCACCACTGGGCCTAAGAGCAGGAATGTCACCAAGGTCACAAGAACAAGAGTGTCCCTCCCTGAAAACATCCCCCTGCCTCATCTTTAATCCTGGGGGTAACCAGTCTCCTAAATTTTCTCTGTATCAGCTCCTTGCTTTTTTATTTACAGTTTTATAACAAGAAGTTTAATTTTGAATGATTTGAACTTCATAAAATATCATACTCTATGTTGGCTTTTCTGAGACTTTTTTTGATTCAGCATTTCTTCTAAGGTTCATCCTTACTTTTGCATGTGGCTGACGGACATCCATTTTCACCGTGGTATAATATTCCATCGGGTGATCTCATCATGATTTACTTATCCATTCCCTGATGATGGACACATTTCGGTTGCCACTAGTTTTTGTCTATTCCAAGCAGTGCTGCTGTGAACATTCTTCCAGATGCCCCTTGGCACCGTGGTGCGAGAGCAAGAGCGACCTTAGAGCATGAACCTAGGAAAACACTTGCTGCCCCTCCAAATTATTTGCTGAGAGGCCGTACTATTTTCCCTCCTAGCAGAGTCCCCCCGAGGGTTGGTGGAGATGGCATGGTATTGCGGTGCTCATTTACAGTTACCTGCTTCCTAAGATGGGATTGTCATCTTGCCTTAAGTTTATTTGTCACTTATTTCTCCTTTGATAGATAGCTGTTCGTGACTTTGGCCCATTTTATTGTTGGATGGCATGACTATATCTTACTGAATTTTTATTGTTCTCCAAAATTATTCCTTTATTGATTACATATATTCTAAAAACCAGTGCTCAACTCGTGAATAAACTCTATTTTGGAATAATATAGATTTACAAAGTTGCCAAGATAGTATAGAGAATTACCGTCTACTCTTCACTCGGTTTTCCCTAATGCTCACATTATATTACCAAGGGCATTTGTCACAACAAAGAAACCAACATTGGTATATGTTACTATTAATATAAACTCTAGACTTTCTGTGGATTCCACCAGTTTTTCCAGCAATGTCTTTTTGCTGTTGCAGGAGCCAATCCCTGCAGGATACCACCATGTGTTTCATGTAAATTATCTTAATTCCCTTTATGTTGTCTTTTGGTGAATGGAGTTCTTAATTTTAATGTAGTTGCATTTTTCATTTATAATTAGTACCTTGGGGAACTTGTTTAAGAAGTTCTTCCTTTTGCCTATGTCATGAGGATGCTCTCCTATATTTAGGTTTTGCCTTTTATGTTACAGCCTTTCTTCCATCAGGACTGAACTTTGTGCATGGTGTCAGATGGAGATCCAGTTTCATTTTTCACCTATAATAATAGCTGCATAATGAGACCATGAAAGTCTTTCGGCTTTTTTCTTCTTCAAGAATTCTTTGTCTCTTCTTGGTTCTTTACCCTTACATAAAATTTTAAATTCAGCTTGCTAAATTCCTTGAGTAAGCCTGCTGGGATTTGGATTGCAATTGCATTGAGATTATTCAGAGAGAATTGACATCTTCACAATATTGCATTTACAATGTCAATATCTGCTATCCATGAACTTCATGTTTTCTATATTGATTTTGGTCTTTTAAAATACGTCTCAAGTCTTCCCTTTTGCGACCACTGCTAAAGCACCAGTGGCCAAAATGAAATTCAGTTCCTTTGTGACTTCTGACCAGAGTAAGAACCATAAAGGTCATTTCAATACCAATTTCCACATTTGCAGCAAGAGTAAGTCTCCCCTCTGCCCGAAGAGTGTAGACAGAAGTACAGTGTTCAGTCTGTGCCCATCCAAAAGGATGATGACATTCAGGTTTTGCAAGACACCACGAAGGTCAGCAAATTGGTAACATAGTCCGGGTTTATAAGAGCTCCGTCATCTACACTGAACAGGTGCAGCAGGAGAAGACTAATGGCACGACTTGTCCATGTGGCATTCATCCTCGCAAGGTAGTTAACACTAGACCAAAACTGGACAAAACCCCCCCCCCGAAGATCTTTGACCGTAAAGTCAAATCTTGTCAAGAGGAAATGAAAAGAGCAAATATAAGGAAGAAAAAATTGAGAAGATACAGGAATAAAGTAATCCTAAACTTTCATTAAAAATCGCTACAATGAGGGGCGCCTGGGTGACTCAGTCGGTTAAGTGTCTGACTCTTGGTTTTGGCTCAGGTCATGATTGTGGGGTCATGAGATCGAGCCCCAAGGCCGGCTCCCTGCTCAGAGGAGAGTCTGCTTCCCTCTCCCTCTTCGTCTGCCCCTCACCCCGCTTGCACATACTCTCTCTTTATAGATAAAATAAATAAATCTTTAAAAAGACGCTAAAATGAATAAATAAAATAATGTCTCAATGCCTTTAGAATTTTTCTCTAAAAAGAAAAAATTTGTTTTTGTTAGATTTATTCCTACATATTTGATGCTTTTGCTGATATTTGTAAATAATATACTTTTATATTATATTTTCTAAGTTTATTGCTAATGCATGGAAATCCAATTGGTTTTTTAATTTTTTAAATTGAGAAAATTCACAAATCACAGAAGTTTTCCTTTTGAAGCGTACAATCTAGTGTGTTCACAAAGTTGTGCAACCATCACCACTAATTCCAGAACATTTTCGTCTCCCCAAAAAGAGCCCTTGTATCAATTAACAATCAATTCCTGATTCTCCTTCCCCAGATAACAACTAAGTTACTTTTTGTCTCTATGGATTTGCCTATCCTGGACACTTAGTATAAATAGAATCATACAATATGCAATCTCATATGACTGGCTCCTTGCACTTAACATTATATTTTTAAGATTCACCTCCATTTAGCATGTATTAATATATCATTCCTTTTTACAGCTGAATAATATTCCATTGTATGGTTGTCCCATACTTTGTTTATCCATTCATCAGCTGATGGGCATGTAGATGGTTTCCTTTTTGGCTCTTACGAATAATGCTGCTATGAATCTTCATGTAGAGATTTTTGGGTGCACACGTGTATTCAATTCTTCTGGATGAATACTTAGGAATGAAATTGTCGGGTCATATGGTAACTCCATGTTTAACTTTTAGAGGAACTATCTAACTGCTTTTCAAAACAGCGGCACCATTGTGCATTCCCACAAGCAATATATGAGGGTTCCAGTTGCTCCCATCCTTGCCAACATTTGTTATTGTCTGTCTTTTTTATTAGAGCCATTCTAGTGGGTGTGAAGTGCTATCATTGTAGTTTTGATCCACATTACCCTAATGACTAATGATGTTGAGCACCTTTTCACGTGTTTATTAGCCATTTGTATATCCTTTTCAGAAAAATGTGTATTCATATACTTTGCCCATTTTTAAATTGGGTTATGTGTCTTTTTATTGTTGAATTGTGAGAGTTCTTTATATATTCTGGATATAAGTCCCTTATCAGATGTACAATTTGCAAATATCTGTCCTCTATTCTATGGGTTGTCTTTTTTACTTTTTTGATAGTGAAGCACAGCTTTTTATCTGTGATGTAGTTCAATTTATCTGTTTCTTTTCTTTTGTCACCTGTACTTTTTTTTTCAATTTTATTTATTCATGAGAGACAGAGACAGAGAGAGAGAGGCAGAGGGAGAAGCAGGCTCCCAAGGAGCAGGGAGCCTGATGCGGGACTCGATCCCAGGACCCTGGGATCATTACCTGAGTCGAAGGCAGACGCTTAACCATCTGAGCCACCCAGGCGCCCTGTCACCTGTGCTTTTTAATGGTGATAGACCAGATGCATCTCCCTTAAAATCAGGAAAAAGACAAGGGTGTGTCTTTGATTTAAGGGCCTCCTCTCTCACTGAGTCAATCAATCATATTGCTCCATCTCCATTGACCGTAGTGATCGCTTCAGGAAAGGACATGTGACCCAAGACAGGTCCACCAGCGTTCTTCAGTGGGATCTGTCCAACTGAGCCTGGGACGGAATAACCCATTCTCTCCCCTTTGACTGGAAAAATAAAAAAATTCATCCAGAAATAACAACCTCAGTTCCCCCTGCAGAGTGAAGAAGCCTATTTGCAGGAACGGCAAAATACACTGCTGCTTCTCTCTTCCCTGACCTCCCGAAAATTCAGTTTTCATATTGGGAAAATTGGAATAATTCCTACCTCATGGGTTGCTACAAATATTAAATAAAATAATAATTACAAAATGTTTTAGCACAAAGACTAACTACTCACTGTCAATTTTGTTATTACTAATGTTACAAATAAGATTATTCCACACTTTCGGCTTGGCGTCCTCCTTTCTCTCACCTGGTATTGTCACCCCTCCCCTTACAGTGACCCCCATCCCCACCCATGGAGATCGTAGAAGGATTGATTTCCCCCTTAACTTGCTCACTTAAGAAAGGAGCAATTATGGTCCCCTTTACTGCATATCAGGAGATATAAAATGTGCACAATTCCACATTTGTCAGTGACTTTGAGCACTACAATTTTGAGGGCATAGCGTATGTTTCATTTGCACTGAAAATTCCCATCTGCTAAGGATGTGTTTCCAGAATGCCAACTCCAGCTTGTATGTTTTTAAAATATTCTTTTTTAAATTGTGATAAAAATAGACACAAAATTTACCATCTTGGCCATTTTTAAGTGCAACATTTCCACCAGCAATAAATACATTCACGTGGTTGTGCAACCATCACCACCATCCAGAACTTTTCATCTTACCAAACTGAAACTCTGTCCCCATTAAACAATACCTCCCTGGGCCCCGTCCACCCCCAGCCCCTGGCCACCACCATTCTGCTTTTTGTCTCTATGAATCTGACTACTGTAGGTACCTCATGTAAGTAGAATCATATAATACTTCTCTTTGGGTGATTGGCTTATTTCACTTAGCATGATGTCCTCAAGGTTCATCCATGTTATAGAACACGTCAGAACTTTGCTCCTTTTTAAGCCTGAATAACGTCCCATTGTATGGATAGACCACACTTTGCTCGTCCATTCATCTGTGGACACTCGGGTTGCTTTCACCTCTTGGCTATTCTGAGTAAGGCTGCTATGAATGTGGGTCTACAAATATCTCTTTGTGACTCTACTTTCAATCATTTGAACAAATACCCAGCGGCTCATATGATTTTTAAGAAAGAAAGAAGCTCTGGAGCTTCCGCACAAGTCCTCCCTAGTATTATTACTCCATGTCATCATCACCGGCGAAGACTCTGTGGCTCCAGGAAGATGGTTGCTTGCCCAAGGTGTCCCATACAGGTTGTGAGAGAAGATGTATCTGCAGCATGGCCCATTGGCTCCAACATCCATGATAAAGATCAAAAAGCTCCTGCAGCTCATTAGAGATAGAGCTCAAAAGTGAAATAAAATTTTCACAATTATATTAAAAATCCACCTGGACAAATAAATTGGCCAGAGTATTGCATTGAGGGAGAAAAATAAAGCAGCTTAGGAGAACTCACTTCCCAGATAATTATAAAATATATTATCAAATGACAATCAATAGGGCTGTATGACATTGGCTTAAGAACAGGAAAAAATAGCCACTAAAATAAAATAAAGCATAGATTCCAGATATATGACTAAATTTCATGAAGTCCCAGGATTAACCTGGAATAAGAAAAAAATGGGAAAGGGGTGCCTGGGTGGTTCAGTGGCTTGTCTACCTTCAGCTCAGGTCATGGTCCCAGGGTCCTGGGATCAAGCCCCGCATAGGGCTCCCTGCTCTTCGGGGAATCTGCTTCTCCCTCTCCCTCTGCCCCCCCCCCCACGCTCTATCTCCCTCTCTCTCCTCTCTCTCTCTCAAATACATAAAAAATTTTAAAAATCTTAAAAAAATAAAAAATTGGAAAGGAAGTAACTTTTAGTAAATGTCATTGACGAAACTGAGTGACAATAATACCTAATACATAATGAGTATTAGCTCTGTGCCAGCGGTTATTCTAAGTGCAAGACCTTATTTAACAACTTCACGAGGCATGTCCTATTATTATCCCAATTGCATGGATGAAGAAACTGAGTTACCAAGAGCCTGTATAAACTTGTCCAAAGCCACAGAGCAACTTAAGTGGCAGAACCGGGTCAAGCACCCAGTCTCAGGTCCGCCCTCCAGACCCCTGCTGCTTCTCCTCTCACATTACAAAGCCAGGGCTTTAAGCTAATTGCTCAAATAGTTATGCTTTAAAAGTCCTGCTTAAAAAGGAAAAGAAAACTTTAACAAATATGTAAATATCTATCTCAAATGCAGAAGGAATTGACACTAAAAAGAAAAATACTGTGACAGATGGATTTTTAAATATTAATATAAAAATATAATTTTGCTACAAAGAGAAAATTTGAAATTCGATAAAAAGATCATGAAAAAGCAGTGTTCTACCACCAGAATGGCTGAAATCAGAAGACTGACAATACCAAGTGTAGGTGAGGATAGGGAATCACTGGAAACTCCCACACATTGTTCAGGGAGAGTGTAAATCCACTCAGCTTCTTGGAGAACTACAAACTACTAAAGCTACACATGCATGTAGCATATGACCGAGCACAAAATGAGTGCATAGATCCCTCATAAGACGTGTGCAAGACACAGCATGTTTATTTGCAGTGGCCAAGAATATTTTTAACAGCTTTAATCACAATAACCAAAAACCGGAAACAACCCAACTGTCCATCAACAGGGGAATGGTTCAATGAACCATGATATATTCATACGATGAGATCCTACTCAGCAAGAGAAAGGAAGGAATCATTGACATACACAGCAACATAGATGAATCTCCAGATACTTGGTTGAGTGAAAGAAGTAAAACTCTGAAAAGTAAGTACCTGGTGATTGCATTTATATGACATGTAAGAACAGGCAAAGCAATTGAGGGTTAAAAAAAAAAATCTAAGGAGTCCCTTTGGGGAGTGGGTATTTGACTGGTAAGACACCCAAAGGAACTTTTTAGGGTACTGGAAATGTTCTATCTTGCTCTGGAGTATGGTCACACAAGTATAAACTTACACTTCACTGAGCTGTGAAATGTACCTTTCACTTAAGACCTGTGCCATTTATGTAAGTCTTATAGCTCTATAAAAAGTAAAACCAGTAAACCAACAAAAATGTTAAGCTAAATATGAGTGACAGATTTCTTTTATTCATTCAACAAACATTTGTAATGTACCTCTTGTGTACTGGTTGCTGAGGACACCTCACTGACTGAATAGGACACCACCTAGGAACTCAAATCCTACAGGGGACATAGATAAACATATAAATACAGAACCTCATAAAGCATGATGGAGTCGGGAACAGCTGTTATGGTGCACATAGGATGCACAGGATGCTAACTCTGGGGAAACTGGGGGAATTTTGGCAGGAGAGAAGAGGTTTAAGTTAGGTCTTAAAAGATGAATAGAACCATAGGGTGCCTGAGTGGCTCAGTCCCTTGTGCACTCAGCTCTTGGTTTCAGCTCATCTCATGATCTCAGGGTCACGGGATTGAGCCCCGAATAGGGCTCCACCCTTAGCGCAGTCTGCTTGGGATTCTTTCCCTCTTCCTCTCCCTCTTCCCCCTTCCCCGCCCTGCATTCTCTCTCAAATATATAAATAAAATCTTTAAAAAAAAAAAAAGATGAGTAGTACCACAGTGAGATACAACCTCATACCTATTAGGTTGGCTACTATCAAAAAAACAGAAAATAGCAAGTATTGGTGAGGATGTGAAAACATGGGAATCCTTGCGCACTGTTGGTGGGGATGTAACATGGTGCGGCCCCATGGAAAGCAGTGGGGAGGTTCCTCAAAAAATTAAAAATAGAGATAGAATACGATCCAGCAATTCTACTTCTGGCTATATACCCAAAAGTACTGAAAGCAGGATCTCGAAGAGGTATTTGTACACCCATATTCATAGCACCATTATTCACAATAACTGAGGCGGAAGCAACGCAAGTGTCCACAGATGAACGGACAAATGAGCGGCAGTCTAGCCATGCAATGCAATATTATTCAGTCTTAAAAAGGAAGGAAGTTCCAACACAAGCTTCAACATGAATAAGCTTTGAGGACATCACGCTTGGTGAAGTGACAAATATGGTATGATTTCCGCCGATATGAGGTACCTGGAGTAGTCAAGTTTGTAGGGACGGAAGGCGGAATGGTGATCGTCCGGGGCTGTGGGGAGAGGGAAGGTGGGAGGTGTTGTTTAACAGACACAGAGTTTTAGGTTCACAGGATGAAGAGTTCTGGAGATTGGCTACACAACGACGGAAATGTACTTAACACTCTTCAACTGTACACTTAAACGTCTTTAAGATGGTCAACTAGACATTATGTGTATTTCACTACAACTGAAAAAAAAAAATTAGAGAATTTCCTGGCAGAAAAGGGCACACCTAAGTTCAGAAACTTGGAAGAGGCTGGTGCTTTCAGGGAATGGTGACATGTTGAGTGTGGTGAGTGCAAAGGACACAAGTGACCGATGGCAGCAGGTGACCTTGCCTAATGTAGGCAGGGCTAGATCGTGAAGGGCGTGGATGTCACGTAAGCAGTTTGGGTTTGAACTGGTCAGCGCCATAGAGGGCTCCCAGACAAGAGTGTGGCCCAAAGCACTTCCCCCCTGTGAAATCCCCCACCACTAACTATGTCTGTCCTCCCACGCAGATTGTAAGCTCCGTGAGGGCAGACCCCTCACCTGCTGTGTCCCCAGAGTGATGTTTGGCACGTGGCCGGCACACACACATAGGTTTGAAAGAACAAATCATGCGTTTTACATTTTAGAAAGTTTTCTTGTGGAGGGGGCGGTGAGTGGGGAAAACAGAATGAAGGGTGACGCTGGAGCAGAGACACCAGTTGGGAGACTTTGCAGGAGTCCA
The DNA here is from genome assembly GCF_003265705.2 of Callorhinus ursinus. Taxonomy (NCBI): domain Eukaryota; kingdom Metazoa; phylum Chordata; class Mammalia; order Carnivora; family Otariidae; genus Callorhinus; species Callorhinus ursinus. The sequence continues at coordinate 69,103,453 of NW_027397069.1, forward strand.
GGTTTGGGGAATATGCGAAGAATGCAAGAGGGCAATGACAGAGGGAGGAATTACTTCCGAGATAAGGTTGAATGCGCTTGGTGGTGGATTAGATGTGGAGTGTGAGGGAGAGGTGGAAAGTGGGGAGGCTTCCGCAGGTCCAGCAGTGTCTGGGTGATCCCATGTTTCCTGGACCAGAAGGAACACTCAGGTCTGGAACTAGAGTGGACCCTCCTTCGGTCCTTCTTGGTAGCCAGAGCCAAGCACAGGACCAGACACATGGCAGGTGCTGAATAAATGTTGGGAGGGGAAAGAAAGAAGGAGGCCAGAAAGTGCGAGAAGGGAGAGACTGAGGGCAATGGAAACTGGTCACAGACCTGTCATCAGCAGACATGGCACATGGACAAGGTTGCCCATGCCCAGCATGCAGCACTGAGGCCACAGGACAAAGTCCTGGCGATACCACATCTTCCGGGGCTGGAGGAGGAGGAAGAGGAGTCGATGTAGATGTAGACAGACATGTAGAGGAGAACCAAGGGGCGTCAGGGGGAGGCTGAGGGAGAAGAGAGCTTTGGGGGAGAGAGGACAATGGCGGGGACCACTGTGTTGCAGATGGGTGGAAGGCAGTGGATCGGAGGAGGAGGTCATCAGCGACCACAGCAAAAGTGGATGCTGCCGAGTACTGGGCATGCTTTGAGTTGAAGGGGACAGAAAGGGAGGCTATGGGAGCAGAACGATACCGGATTCTCGTGGGAAAGCAACAGTCTTGGGAGATAAAAGAGTTAGGGCAGTAGCTGAGGGACCCACAGAATAGAAGGGTGAAATGATTGTCCTTCAGGGAATGCATTTTTAGGATTGGGTAGACAGCCTGTGTTTAAGCTGCCATGCAGGAGCCGGGGAAGAGCCCGTGGGAGATGGAGAAGAGACAAATGGTTGATGGTGCAGGGAAGCGGAGGGTCGGGGTGGGGGACAGAGGAGCATGCGTGGTGACGGGAGGGCCCAGCGGAGGAGGGGGGAAGGGACAAGGAGAACTGAAGATGGAGGAAACTTGGAATGTGAGCACGTCTCTATCAAACAGGACCTAAGAGGTACTGAATCATTCATGGGAGACTCTGGGCAAAAGGTATCCATAAAGCAAATACTGGGACAGCAGGGGGGCCGTTGGGTCCTCCCAGAAAGCTTCCAGCAGGCGGAGCTTGCTCTCTGAAGCCAGGCCTGGTCGCACACCTGTCCCAGCAGCATCCTGTCAGGAGCGTCTGTCCCTCGGATTATCTCAAGAAGGCAGGGATTTGCACGGGAGATCCTGTCTGAATGCAGGGGGGCCAGAACATTCCTGTTGGGCCTGGCTGAGCAAAGCCTGTGTGCTGGGCAGGCAGACCTGAGTCTGAGTCCTGCCCACGTCGTTAGTCACCAGCCATTGAATTAGAGCAAATTCCTGAGCCCTCTGAAGTCACGCTCTCCTCCCCTCTAGAACAGGGCCAACATGACCGACTTCAAACGTGTGCGGTGTATGGCAAGATGCATATGTGTTTCTCGAATGAAAACTGCAGGACTTGTCTGCCTTTCCGGGGGGTGGTGATGACCACAGCTGAGCTGTGTAACACTCGCATTCACAGTACACTCGGCGTATCGCCTCTCACGTCCTGCGCAGAGCCCTGGGAGTTGGCTATGATTAACGCCATGAATGTTGATAACACGGGCTTGCAGACGTTCAGTCTTGCCCAAGGTTACCTGGCTAATAAGACGCCAAGCTTGGGGACAGGTGACTTTGCTTTTCCCTCTATACGTAGTGACACCTTTAACAAAAACCTTTTTTGCTTCCAGCAATAGTGTTCAGGGTGGAGCTAGATCCTATCGGATTAAAACAGGCACTGGAATGTGCGGGTTTTAGTGCATACAGATGTGCTTGACTCCTTGGGCCCTCCTTCAGCATGCTCCCCACGCTGGGAACAATCTTCTCTTCCAGTATGATGTCCCCACGGGACGCATAAAGCTCCTCGAGACGCGAGTCAGTGTCCCATCCTTGCATTCCTGTCACTCAGCACAGCCTGGCACGGGGTAGCTGCTCAATAAATACTTGCTGAGTGAAGAAATGCATCCTGCCCTTCTTACCAATGGCGCAGAGACTGTTCTCTTCTCATAACGCATCTCTAGAAAGTGGTACCTATTCTTCTAACCTTGTCTGTCAAGCCGGGGGCCAACTTTGTTTGCAATTTGTCTTTTCGCGTTTCTCATTCGATTCAGTCAAGGTCAGAGTAATTTGTTTGTTCATTAATCAGGTATTGTTAAACGGCCACTAATTGCCAGGTGCTGTGCTGTTTTGGAGATGTGGCCCTAGCAGTTGTGTAAATTGTATACTGCACAATCTGAGGATACACCATTCATAGCACAGCCTTTTCCTAAGGGATTGCTGAGTGCTCCAGCCTTGAGGACGGAGGAGCAGATCAGACTTCCACCCGTCCAGGGAAATGTTCAATTCCATCAAATCTAGTGCTTGGGAGACTTACTTAGTTGGGGGAGGGGGCAGGGCTCAAGTCCCCCCTAAATCACCCAACACAGGGTTTTGGGTACCAGGATGCCCCCCTGGGTAGATTCTTTCCCCTTAGTTCCCCACCAGGCACTAACTTGCAGCACCAGCCAAATTTTCCCAGATGGATTTCTAACCATTGAAATGGAGGTTTCTAATGGAAATCCTTGCAGCCCTTTACTTAGAGCCTCTCCGGTGGGCACTACTCTAATTATTCAATTGCCTAATTCCATTTATCTTTCATGATCCATTATGCACCACTGACAGGCTGCGTCTTCCTTAGCAGATACATAACCTAGTCTAATGGACTCTGGGTGAAACCAACCACATTGACTAAGGGATTTAGCTGGTACCTAATTCCCCTAAACTATTATTTTATAAATGAACAAGGCACACAGACACATTTTCTGCTTTAGGATAAATATTTTATGAATTGCCCCTCTGATACATCACATTATTAGTACATTATCCTTCATCCCTCCCCAAGGTTTGAAGGGCCTGGGCATACACTCAGGAGTACATTTGGGTGATTTTATTGAACAGGCTGCCTTTAAAATCTGTTTGTATCAGTGGAAAAAAAGAAATACTTTTGTCTCGTGAATAGGAAAAGTTCTTTAAACATTGATTTGCTATTTCAGTGTGAAAGTCACCATTTGAGGACTTTTGGTTTGACAGAAGTGTTCAGGGTGTCATTAAAAAAATTCAGTGCATCTTCTTTCCTTGGCAAGCCCAGTGGGACCATCAGCACTGGGAGAAGTTTTGCACAATCCCAAAAGGAGCATCTCCCTCATCTTGAGAATAAAACATCATGACAAAGTCAATTTTTCTTTATGGTTAAGTTCATTTTTTTAAAAGATGCAGTTTTTGATCTAAAAGCCCATTTCATATGTGGAATTTAAGAAACAAAACCAACAAGCAAAGGGGAAAAGAAAGAGGGAGAGAGGCAAACCAAGAGACAGACTTTAACTACAGAGAACAAACAGGTGGTTACCAGAGGGCAGGTGGGGGGGATGGAGGAAGTAGGCAATGGGGATTCAGGAGCACACTTGTCATGATGAGCACCGGGTGCTGTATGGAAGGGTTGAATCACTATATTGTACGCGCGAAACAAATATTATGCCGTATGGTTAGCTAAGTGGAATTTGAATAACAACTTTGACAAAAGTGCCTATTTCTCACCATACTTGCTTATGTTTTCACTGCACCCCACATGCGCGTTCTCACCTGGGGTGGTGGTGCTGGTAGGGCGGGCGGGCCGTGGCACTCAGGTTAAGAACGAGATTCTCTAAGCACTGAGCATTCACCATGGTTCAGCCCAAGATTATCAAAAGAAAGCGGCTTTGAGTTGCTGTGGTCTCTCCCTTGTCCAGGATAAACATTGCACACTTTTTCATGTTTTTTAGCCCAAATGTGTACATTGTTGAAATTATAAAAGGCTCTAATCAGCCTCTCCATTACTTGGTAGCCTTCATATCACATGATGGAAGGGAAGTTGTATTTAGAAAAGGCTAAGAGGCCAAAGCAGCTCACTTTGTGGGCTTTCCCAACCCCTGGGGCAACACGGACAGAGATTGGGACCTGTGAGTAAATAAACTAAAACCTAGCAGTTTTCCTGATGATAAATAGCCTTTATGTTGGTTCCAGATGGTATGGCAACATATCCACTCACAGAGATGAAATTAATTGTAACATTTTTAAGGGATTAATTAGAATCGAATAGATAGGGAATGTGGCATGCTAACCTTTGATAAAATACCATGTGAGGTTGAAATACGAGTGACATGGACGGGAGGTGGGAGTGTGATTAATGCATTTACACCTTCTTCGAGTCTCCCTTGAGTATGTTTTACCTTTGCCGTAAAATGAAAACATTTAAATTTCTTTAAAATTACATTTGACTTAATTATACCCAGGCCCTGATACCAGCAAGCCCCCCATTTTGTCTGTTTTTCTGTCATAAATAGCGACCAGGCTCGTCATTTCATAAAGAGTTGTTTTCTACAGGATGTTCGCTATGTGCAGAATGTTAATAGCTGGCTGAATCTGAATAGGCTCTGTGGCTCCACTTGAAATATAGAAAAATGGCCCAGACATTAAAAAAGATAAAAGGGAAAAGGGCAGTAATGAATTTAGAGGAAAATGAACATTAATGGTACTAGCATTACTCATGCCCCACATAACAAATTATTGGAAATCTGTCAAGCACACCAAATTATCTACTCGTCGGCTGCTTCGGGGCCCTCTGCAGCCATCCAAAACCAGCAAAAGCAAGACAATTTAAGCTAATTTTACTATTTATAACAATAGAACGGGCCATTAAGATAAATTAATGTCATTATCAAGTTTCTATGAAAATGACAAATACCACTATTTCGAGCAGCTTAGAGGCTGTTGACTATAATGAAATCCGCTGCACAGGTACTAAAGAGAAACACTCCAAGTAATTATTTTCTAGTAGCCTGTTTGTTTCCTGACCATTCATTTGCTTTCACCACAATTAGTTCTGTACACAATATGGTGTTAACTAAACAGTCAACACTATGCAGCATTAGGACTAATTGGGCCATTAGGATGCAGTTTCCAGCCTTTTTCTCCCTAAAGAGAGCCGGGAGTAAACAGACCAAAGGCAACAATGACAGGACCATGCTGACATGGATTGTCTTAATTTAAAGGAGCTCCAAACAGCATAATAAGTCGCACAGGTGAAAAGCTCTGCAGAGAACACCCTTGGACGAGCTGGACAATCACCCACTGGACAGCGCTGGAGCACATCCCTGTCCCTCCCCGGGGGGGTGCCTTGCGGGGCAAGACTCCTGAGGCTGCGTCTTTGGACCAACCAGAGTAGTGCCGTGCAGAGGTGTTAGTACTACCTTGTTGGTCTGTCTCACCCTGGGTGTTCTTCTTCCAGTGCTCGGGCCCATGACTTCAGAGTCGTTCAAAGCCACACCATGGAAGGCCCCCATTTCCCCGGTAAGGCTGTACAACTGGTTGCCTCCGAGTTAATGTTTTAGGACCAATGACTCAGAGACTGTCCACAGCGGAGGTCTGCGTTCCCTCAATCGGACATCAGTGGGAAATCATGGCCCCTGACAAGGCAGCGAGTGATTTATTAAGAAGAAATAGTCACATAATCCTGCTCCCGTGAGCTCCTCATTGCGTTGTAAGCTTTGCATCTGGCGGCAGCCTGGCCTGGAGCTGTGTAGGCTCAGTTAATAAAGAGGTGGGGGATTCATGAGCCCTCTCAGGCGAGCGCTCAGCGCTCCCAGGGCTGTGTTGCCCCCTGTTAAGGGAATGTGAACACACTGTTCTGTGGATACCACTCAGAAATGGCCTGGTGGCCAGTCCCAGCTGTGCTTCCCCTCTTCCAGCTGGGACAAGAGTGCCGATGTCCAGGGCTGCCGCAGGAAACCCAAAGGCTCTCAGTAGGTATGAGACACAAGCCCATATGCTGGATCTCCACAGAACCCGGAGCACATGAGGAGTTCAGGCAACAATAGAATTACTAAGAAGCGGCAAAAAAGAGGTCCCAAAGGGGAACAGGTGCAGCGTACCCAGCAATGCTGGAGGCATCTCAGAAACCCCTTTACACAAGAGCTTCGATGTGTAGCAGCTTCATGACGTCTGCCAAGGTGGGTAAAATACAGAATCAGCCAGAAGGGAATGTAGACATGAAGGCTTCCAATGGCCAGCTGAGAAGCAGAGACCAAGTAGCAGAGGTGAGAGCCCATCCCTGATATCTGGATTCTCTCACCCATATCCTTCTTACAGGACCACTTCGTTCCTCCGCACCAGCTCAGGTATCTGCAGGGACTGCGTGTGTGCGTGTGTGTGCACGTGGTCCCGGCTCCCTCTCCCCGTGAGCATCCCTTGGCCCGTTACATTCACTAACTGCAAACCATAGTCATTGGTAGACTTATTCAGCGTTGGGACTGCAAAATCGGGAATCCTTTAAGAAAAGGCATGACTCCTGCCTAACGGGGCCACTGAGACCCTAGAAGAAAGGCAAGATGGCCCTCAGCATCCCCTTCAAATTCACATTGCAGTCATCACAGTACCCCCTCCCTTCTTTCCCCACCCCCAGCCCCCCCATCTCCCACCTCAAATGGTCTGCTCTTCCCCCTCTGTGACCTCAGCCTATGAGAGGCAGAGAGAATGTCTGATTTCCTTATCTTCCACAGCACCTAGAACAGAGTCAGCATTCCATAAATAAATGCTCTTGCAAAGAGCCTCGAGGTGGGTTTTCTGGCTGCGGTGACCTGGAGGGAAATGCAGGCGCGCCATGGACCCGGGAGGAGGAGGGGAGTGGGCTTCCTATGAATGTCCTGCTGTTGGGCATTGACAGCTTAGGAAGAGCTACTTTCTGCGGGATCCCTCTTTGATTCTGGAGTCTGTGTTGCTGTGGCATTTGCTGACGCAGGAGCGAAGGACCCTCAAGGAGGTGGCTTGTCCCCATTCTGCCCTTGGGGAAGCCTAGAGACGCCAGGCCAGGACCCTCCTGGGCTTACTTCCAAAGTTACCTGGCGGGCTGCTGAGCGGGATGGGACCATCCAATTTGTAAAATTACAAATACTGCTTTTCAAAGACATGGTTCTTGGGGAAGATGTAAGGTGAAGTAAGTATCTCCACTAACTCAGTGGTGATCATCATAGTGATAAACCTTAACCTCCAAGAGCTCAGAGCTCTCTCAATCATCATATCAACTATTCTCAAAGTGTCCCCAAAGGGTGGGCCACTTCATGACCTTTAGGTGAGGAAGCCGGGTGACCCAAAAGGCAAAAAGTCCAGGGAACGAGCCAGGGGCTGCTTTCTGAGCCGTGTGCCTGCAGAGGCGAGGGTGTGTGGGGTGGTGCAGAGTTGCTGGAGGCAGGTGGCAGAGAGTCCTGGGGTAGCCTGAAACTTCTCGTCAAGGTCATTGGTGACAGGGAGAAGGCTCTGAGACACCTGATCTTTTTCCCTTCGACAGGCCAGAGCCAGGCGCTGGGTTAAGCGCACTGTGCATTGTCTGTTTTAATCGTCCCCACTGTGCTGTGAAGGAAGTTGACTTACATGAGGAAACCAAAGGCACACAAGTCAAGAAACATGCCCAAGACCGTGTGGCTAATGGGCGCAGAGGTGGGATTGCAAGCAGGGTCCATCTGTCCTGCTTGAGAGGCTCTGTGCTCTCCGGGGAGGCTTTCCCTCTCTGAGGCTCCTCCACCGCTCATGGGAGTTAGCAGCATCCTGGCTCTAGGACTTCCTTCCGCTTTGACCTTGAACAGCCTCAGCTTCCCCGTCCATAAAGTTGAGCTGATTGTGACCCCATCCGATTTCTGTGAGTATTAAGATAAGCTGGTTCACCTCCCAGACCAGGCGCGGAGTCTCACTCCAGCCCCAGGCCAGCCCAGCTCTCTGTGACCCTGTGGCTGGTTGATTTCAGGGCTCCTGGTGCTGTCGGAGCCGATTACTAGCTGCGACAACCTCATTCTGCAAACATCACGCTGGCTTTTACAGGTCTTTACAGGAAGGAAATAGGCTAATGCACTGTTTCCCGTGTATGTCAGTACAGCCCAATCTCTCTAATGGGCTCAAATTGCAGTTTTAAAACCTAAACTATGAACTTAAACTCTCCTGCAGACATGCACAGGGACAGGCATCCTCACTTTTCATGCTTCTAGTGAAAATCTAGGCGGAGAACAACACTGGGTCCTGTCTCCCTCTGAATAGCTGGGCTTACAAGCAGGAGTGAACGCGACCTCGATTGAGCTTGCCCTGCATAAAGGTGAGTGAGATGGAAAATTTAGGAAAACTTTCCAACTTCAGAACTCTTAAAAGTTCTCCCTGGATCCCCTGCGCAGCCTGTATTCTCCCACAATCTCTATCTCGCTGCCACAGGAAATGTAAGACGGAGCCTTAGGGTTAGCCCTAGGGTTACAGCCCGCCACAGCCCCATTTGCAGCAGCTCATTGACCTGCAGGACCCTTCTGCCTGAGATCAGCCTTACTTTTTGAACTCTGCTTCCGTATTTCTATGATAGACTCCCAGGCCCTCTATGCTGCTTATATCGCTGTTATTGTTAATCAAATACACGGAATTGCTCTCAACAATCTGAATTTCTGGCCAAGAGCTCTTGGCCAGCCCACAGCGAACGTTTTGCATGAAGCAAGCACTGTGCCCTTGTATGTGCATCATTCCATTGGAGGCCCACGGTAGCCCTACCTGGCAGACAATAAACCCAGCTTCACAGCTGAGGCTGCATTCTTGGTCTCTTGGTCTCTGCAATTCCCCTGGTCTTGTCTTTATTCTTCTCTTCTCTTCTCTTCTCTTCTCTTCTCTTCTCTTCTCTTCTCTTCTCTTC